>NC_064284.1:43812084-43856256 GCF_019186545.1 Solanum stenotomum
GACCAACAACACGGACCGTAGATCGACCTGCGGTCCGTCAATCCCTTTCGTAGCTCCATACTTAGAATCTTCAAAAATCAGGTACTGGAACCCTCGCAATCTCACTCTACGGATCAACAGTACGGTCCGTAGATCAATCTACGGACCGTCAATGGGCACCGTGGTTCCACACTTGGTCAGATTTCCCTGATTTGTCCTCAACACCATGCCTGCTGATCTACGGTCATCACCTACGGACCGTGAATGGATCTACGGTCCGTAGATGACCTCTGTGGACGCCTTTTTCTGCATTTCCTTCAGCTGTCTCTAAACTTCCGCGCCTGAACACCTTTCCTGCAAAACATGATAAAACACATAAAAACACAATATAAAAAGGCCCTAGACACACACAACTGGTAAGTGAAATGTATTAGAAATACCGTAAACTCACGGTATATCACCGAACATAAGACTTTACACTTCTTTTTATTCCTTAAATATTTGTTTTAGGTTAAGTTAGATATTTTTATTTTTGTCTTATTTTAGTAAGTTTATTTTAAAAGATTTGAAAATAACAAAAAGAGAAGATATTTTCAATATATTAAACTTGTTGGACATTTTTAAAAAAATATTTTTTCTTTGATAATAATCTTTTAAAAGTATTTTTACATTATTAATAATTGTGACTAAAACAAAGTAGTATGTGATTTTCCTTTGCTTTAATATGACAAAAACATGCAGGAATGAGTCAAAGATTGTTAGAAAAATAAATAAATATATAAAAATCAGTTTCTATTTTTGTGCCTAAGAATTATATGAAGGGATAGAGTTTTAAATTTCAGTTATAATTTTTAATATTGTTTTAATTAGTTGATATTTTACTATAATTTATTATTTATATGTATAGTTAATAAAACTAAAACTAACATAAAAAAAATAACCTAAATAATCTAACAAAACCCACCCCACACTCCCATTCCCTCACATTTTCCTCCACAGTCCACACCCCACACGATACAACCCCCCCTCCCCACTCCTATTTACATGCACACTAAAACAACAAAATAGGACCCACCTAGGAAAATATATCCTATATATAGAACACATAGGCAAAAAAGGAAAAGCGCACACACATAGAGATATATGCACTAATCTCGGCAAACAATATATACATCGTACTTTTGCACCTTGTGATTCAAGATCTCGAAATCTATTTTCGCGGTTTCAAGTTTGTGGTTCCTGATTGTTGGTCCTTTCTTTTCGTGACCTAATTTTTATAAGAGGTAACATTTATTTATATTCTAGTTTTGTATAATTTTATGTCATGATTGTGCAAGAATTGAATCCCATATATGGAAGTTGTTCAGAATTCATATGTGTTTAACCCGTTAATATTATTAATGCTATAATATTGAAATATATTTGAATGCTTATATTGTTAAATTTAGATCGAGTAAAACGTAGTATAACATATAGTTGCTTTTGCTTGGCTAGGTTCCAATATTTTTCTTTATTCGTTCTAGCTTATTAAGCCAAGACATGACTCAGGAATTCTTATGAATTTAATTGCTTAATTAATATATACTTGTATTATTCGTACGAACATAGCTCAAAATTGATTAAGTAAATCATCCTTCATTAGGAAATATGAATTTATTGATAGGATTTATTTTTGTCATCCAAAAATAAAAGTGTTATTTTATATGACATGGACATAACGCTAGTTTAAATTTAGTATAAATACTGAAGATAATCTTGTTTTTTGTTTTTGCTTTTATTTATTTATTTATTTATTTATTTTCTCTAAAAAGGGGCCTTTATGAGTTCATTAATTATAATATTATAAAGAAAAGAAAAAAAGGAAACCAATACATACACAGACACTACTCCTAGGCACGACACACACGCACACCAACAGTAAAAGAAAGAAGAAGAAAATCAACAAATAAAAAAATGCACAACAGACACACGCACAAGCTAAAAAAAAATAAATTCACAACATACCCACCCAACACCAAATACCATTAAACTCCAATTTCCACATATTTATTCACCCCTTCATCTGGGCAGCAAACAAATTCAAGAAGAAAATGAAAAATTACTCTTGCATTATTTTTTTCCTCCACTCACAAACAAATGTGAATTCGAGGTTTGCTTTCTTGATTTTGAGTTTGTGGTTCCTTATTAGGATTATTTTCTTTTCGTGAATAATTTTCACAAGAGGTAACACTCAATTTAATTTAATTTTGTATAGTTTTATTTCAGGATTATATAAGACTTGACTTCAATGTAATGAAATTGCTCGAACTTTATGTGTGTTTAATTTTGATATTGTAATGTTGAAATAGAACTATTTGAATCTTACATATCATTAAACAATGAAGATCCTTAGAATGTTCAAACTATTTATTTTAATATTTAAGAAAATATTTTTAATGTAGTATATTGACAACCATTATAAGAATAACTCATTATGTATTAATTTTTTTTTATCTCTGTTAGCTCATGTAACAATAGTAATTAAATTTCATCTCAATTAAGAATGTGGTTCCACATCTTTTTGAGATAGTTAAAAACTCAAGGATGCGGCTACGCACCTTGGCCAAATTATTTTAATAATTAATTTGTCTCAAGGATTCAGTTACGCACCTTAGCCAAATTGTTTTAATAATTAATTTTTATTAATTCAAACCAACAGGTGCAAACTGAGATTATTAGGTGTGAGGTACTCAAGAGAAAAAGACAGTTATTCCTCTAAATGTCAAAACCAAGAATGCGGTTACGCATCTAGGTTTAGACTAATAAAATTCAACAAATAAAAAATAAGCAAACCATGGCCTATTATAATGTATCCAAAATAATAATAATAATAATAATAATTTAGCATAAGTATAAGTCAATAAAAGCGACTGTGCTAGAAGCATGGGACTCGAGGGATGCCTAATACCTTACTTTCGGTCAATATAATATTTTACCTGAATTTCTGGTTCGTAGACCAAAATATAGAGTCATTTCATTTTGGTTAGGGATTAAAAAGAAAACGTGACTTGGAACACCATAATTCAATTACAAGTAACGACTCTGAAAATTAAAAATAATCCCTAGTCAACACCGTCACTTAAAGTGGAAATACCCTTCTGTGTGCAAAAAGGGGTGTGACATCTTTGGTGACTGCGCTGGGGATATAAACAGAGCTTAAATTATATCCTTCTTTTGAAGTCGAGCATGTACGCTTATCTTAATCTCCTTAATATTTTCATGATCTCTCAAATTTATAGTCTCAGTTTCACTCATGTTTGGGTTTGATTTATTTTCAAAATGTTTGAAATCTCTGCTTACTTTTTCAAATACTTCGTCTTCATCATATTCGATTTCTTGACTTATTATTTCAGGATTAGGTCGAAGATTAGATTGGATTTTAAGATCTGGCGAAAAATTATGCATGCATGTCATATCACTAGAATCGGCATAGAAAGAACAAGACTCATTCTTAACGGGTAGAAGAGTGGCCTCCCAATTGTTCAGCTGGACATCAGGACCAATGAATTGCATATCTCTGTCACTAGTGCCTTCTCCGAGTTCAACCAAATCAGCCTTGACAAATAAATCTTGAAAATAGTTGATCAGTTTTTCGTTAATCTCCAGAACTGGCTCTGGGAGTAGTGACTCAGAAGATTCTATTGTGCGGGCTTTGATGAAAGATTTGTATATTGGTGGTATATGCTTGGTAAGTTACCATACATCTCTCTTCTGCTTCTTGGCCTTCATTTTGTCCTCGATTTTGGGCTCGTATCCTAAGCCAAAAGTACCAAGGCTCTTTCGTGGACTCACCGAATAAGCTCTCCCTTGCAAGAAGATCCCCAAGCCTTTACCCGGTTCAAACCCATGCTTCAGCATCTCATTTACCATCATCACAGATGCCATAGGCAATTGTGGTTTTGAAATGAGATTCCTCTCGAGGATATGCTCAACAACCACTACCTCAAAAGTTTGATAAACCAGTGCTTCATTCTCATTATTTGCCTTGACAAAAGGGAGGGAAGAGTCTTTGTAAACTGACAGATCTCCCTCACCATGAACAATCACTTTCTGCCGGTGGTATTCATACTTAATCATTTGATGCAACGTAGAGGGGACTGCCTCAACCCTATGCACCCATGGTCTCCCCAACAATAGATTGTAGGATGCATTGATATTCAACAATTGAAAATTCATAGTGAAATCGACAGGACCTATTGTTAGTATGAGCTCTATCTCACTAATGGCATCTGTTTTTGACCTATCAAAAGTTTTAACACATAAGTTGTTGGGTCGTACCCTTTCAGCACTAACATTCAATTTTTGTAGAGTTGACAAAAGACAAATATTTTCCCCAGATCCTCCATCAATTAGGACTCGAGTGACATATGAAAGCTCACACTTTACAGTGATATGATGGCCTTGGTTATGTCCCGTGCCTTCCATCGGTAGTTCATCATCTGAAAAGGTAATTCGATTTACCTCAAAAATTCTCCCAACAATCTTCTCTAACTGACTTACTGTAACTTTATTAGGAACATGTGCTTCGTTCAAAATCTTCATTATAGCTTTATGATGTTCATCTGAATATATCAACAAAGACAATAAAGAGATTTGGGTTGGAATATTCCTTAGTTGTTCCACGATGGAATAGTCTGACAATTTCATTTTTCTTAAGAACTCATCTGCTTCTTCTTCAGTGACTCGACTCCTAACTTGCATTTGGTCATTTTTAGTTTTCCTTAATTCAGTCGGGGCATAGCATCTTCCTGAACGGGTCATTCCACCTACTTCATCTACTTCTTCATTGACTTATTTCCCCTTGCATGTCACGACAGTGGGCTCATAATTCCAAGGTACAACCTTGGGGTTAGTCATTGAAAGTTGGGACACTGGCCTAATGATCACAGGTGGAATATAGGCTCCTTGCACGATCAAGATAGGCTTGTTTGGCCCTCTTGGAACAACCAATCTTGCCTTTGTTTGACGTGCCCAAGCATCTTCAAGTGCTCCTTTCACAGTTAGGATGGGTGTGTTTGACGAGCTCAGCTTTTCCGACGTCCTTTCCACCCCTGAAAGCACAGTTTTTGTCAAGTCAATAACATTCGCCAAATTTTCCATGTCAGTTCCAACCTTAAGGATCGGCTTGTATGGGACTGCAACTTCTTCGCAACCATTCATCATTTCTAACATGTTTGTTTCAGTATGCCTGGGCAGTGGATTTTGATTGATGTTTGGTCCAGTTGGGCTTTCTACTATAATTCGATGCGTATTGAACAAATCTTGAATTGCCATTTTCAAGTACCAACACTTTTCTATGTTGTGCCCTGGGGCATCAGAACAATAGGTGCAGTGTTGAGAATAATCTAGATTTCTCGAGGGAGGATTCAACATCTTTCTTTCAATAGGAATCAAAACATTCAACGCCCTTAGTTTTTGAAACAAGCTAGCATATGATTCTCCAATAGGGGTGAACTCATCCTTAGCTCCATTTCCCTTCTTGTATTGTGGTCTAGGATGTGAAGGAATTCTGGTGGTATTTTAGTGATTTATGGGGGTGGTGGATGATTTTGAGGAATTGGTGCACACCATTGCGGATAAGAAGAAGGGACAATTGGTTGGGTGTTAAAAATGGGATATGGAGAGTATGGGACGGGATATTATGGAGTTTGGGAATGAAAATATTGTTGCAGGGGATTATCTTGGACATAGGTCCGCGACGCTGATACAACAATGGCTACATCCTCCCTTCTCTTCTTCCCTCCAATATTTCCAGAACCATTTTGAAGCACTTGTGTTGTGGCATTTAAGGCAGCTTGGCTTACAACATTTCCAGACTTGATATCATTTTTTCCACCATTTTCCCAACCTTAATAACTTCAGTGAATGTCTTCCCGACGGCAGAAAGCAAATAGTGAAAGTAATCAGGTTCTTGCGCTTGGATAAAAACGTCAATCATCTCTGACTCCTTCATTGGGGGTTTAACCCTAGCAGCTTGTCCCTCCATCTGACGGCATATTCACGAAAAATTTCTATGGTCTTTTTCCTCGTGTTGGCTAATGAGGAGCGGTCTGGCACAATGTCAATACTCCCTCCGTCCTTATTTACTTGTCCATATTTCCTTTTTTAGTTGTCCCTATTTAGTGTCCATTTTGACAAATCAAGAAAGGACAACAAATTTTTTCCTATTATACCCTTATTTACACTTCTTGAAAATTGTAAAAGTGTATGTTGTTTCCCTCCAATTTATTTCACTTTAATTCAAGTAAGTGTTTGTAATTTTGAAGTGAAAAGTTGTCATAAGGGTAAAATTGTAACTTCACTGTGTTAATCATTGTTGCCTTAATCTGTGTGCCATTTCTAAAGTGGACAACTAAAAAGGGACGGAGGGAGTATTATATTGGAATTATTGCACAAAACATCGAGCTAAATCATCTCATGTATGCCAGTTGGCAATATCCTGATCTATGAACCATTCAGATGCAATTCCCATTAGGTTTTCCCCAAAATAGGCTATGAGCAACTCTTCTTTGCCTTCTACACCTCTCAATCGATTACAATATCTCTTCAAATGAGCCATGGAGTCTCCATGACCATCATATTTCTCAAACTTTGGGGTTTTAAAACCAGCAGGCAAATGGACGTGGGGAAACATGCATAAATCACTAAATAAGATACCTTTGTGGCCACCTAGTCCTTGCATATCTCTTATACTCTGTTCCAAACTCTTCATTTTCTTAGCCATTTCGTCATGTTCTTCGTTCTTAATCGTCTTCTCAATTTTGAAAGGGGAAGTATATTGATGAGTCCGGGGATAAAAGTTTGGAATTTTAAGGGCCTCTTTAGGGGTGTAGACATGGTCGTGAAGAACTTGGGATGGAGGATCATTGTTGGATTTGGACCCCATTGTTAGTTGTGGAATGTTATTAGTTGGTGCAGTTGGCATGAAGAGTGGATTAATCATCATGGGTGTACTCAAAGGGCGCACCGTAGACGTTCCAACGACGTTGAATGTGTTAGCATAGGGGCTGAACCCAGGTGAATAGATTGGACTTGTATTTAGATAGTACCATATTGAAGACGGTGGAGCTTGTCCACTCACCCAAGCATCGCACATCTCTGCCATTTGTTGCCTTAATACCCTTACCTCTTCTGTTGACACTGTTTCTTGAGAAGTCATCTGGTTTCGGACCTCATCATTGTCCGACTTGTTTCCGCCTTTGTGGGCCATTTTCTTTTTCCCTTTTGACCTTGTATTGTAGGGGTGGGATGCCAGCTTAGCCACAAACCAACCACCTTAAAGCTAATATGTTTCTCTTTCTTTCTCTCTCTCTCTCTGAATGAAGTAGCAAACAGATTAGTGTTAAGGAATCATGTATATTGCATCCACATATATACTTCTAATATGGAAGACCTTATGTTTCATCCCATCTTATCTAGGCATTTTCTCCTCTTTAGTTATTTTGGTTAAAATGGTTTGATCGAACCCATTGGGTTGCCTACATATCATGTTGATCAGATCTTTGCGTAGTTCGAGAATATACATTAATTTTTTTTAAAAAAAAAGATATATACATATAGATATATATTTATCATTCATACTAATGGGAAAATTGAAACCAAACATAAGCATAACTTAACATATCATTTCAATGTTTGGAACATAAGTAGGAAGACGATGAGAAAATCATCAAACAAAAGTCAATAACTTAAATAGACACGACCTAGACAATGTGTAGAAATGTAGAATGAAATAAATGAGGACTTAAACTAAAGAAAACGACACTAATGAAACAAATGCTTGTATCAACCCTCATATCCCAAAAACATAAATGTCATGGTTGCATCCCCATCTGCTCGCTCATGGAGATGTTGGTCTTAAACGATCTCCTACACTTTGATATATATCTTGCACCGACGTCAAAGGTACTCATCAAATTTCAATACTTCAGGAGATCGTTTAGGAGATCAGCTAAACAACGAACTTTTGATCGAAGTGAATTGCAAATCTAATTCCATCCTTGTATTTGTTGATCACGGGAGGTCACCACTTCTCTAGCACATCTTTCTTGAGTCGAGACTGACTCTATTTCCTCTCGAAGTCTTCCCCTTTCACGGATCCACTGAGGTCTCTCTTGATCAAAATCTGTCTGACTTTTCTGATCACATGTCCTCAATTGTTGTTGTCGAGATACCGCAAGTTTCACAAATTGTGCTCTCCTGATGNATCTTTCTTGAGTCGAGACTGACTCTATTTCCTCTCGAAGTCTTCCCCTTTCACGGATCCACTGAGGTCTCTCTTGATCAAAATCTGTCTGACTTTTCTGATCACATGTCCTCAATTGTTGTTGTCGAGATACTGCAAGTTTCGCAAATTGTGCTCCCCTGATGGTTGCCAGATTAACTTGTCCTCGGAGCAAGGTTTCTCTCTGAGTTTCGTTGGCCCTCTCCTCTTCGAACTCTACTTGTTGTTGGGTTAGAGCGGCTCTAGCAAGCTCTAATTTTACTCTTAACTCCTGATTTTCAGCAAGGTAATCAATCATAGCCAACTCGATTTTTATCTTCATCTCAGCCTCATGGTCTATTGGTACTTTTACAGATCTCTCTGGCCTAACTTGTAGCAGAGGTTGTTGCTCAAGCCAATTGGAGTATTCTGGGTGAGTTTCTCATGTGTGTCGTTCTTTTACCATCGTTCCAATTCCCATGACTAAACAACCATCCAAAATTTTTTGGGCCAATCCTTCAGGAAGGGGGACCTCTGGTCCAACTTCGAACACAAAATCTTTCATATCCTCTGTGATAGGTAAAACTTGACGCCTGCCTAACTGACGTAAAACCCACAGCGGTACGTATGGTTGCACACCCCTAATACCCATCAACAATAAAAAAGGGCGAACAAATGACATGTGTATGACTTCTACCCAAGGGAACCAAGGATAATTCCAAGTGATCTTATATTCCGTTAGCGAGCGAAAATGTTCAACCCAAGCATTGACCCCTTCCGGACACCTGTATTTCTCCACCTTTTGGCATGACTTGTAATGTAATTGCTTCGATCCTGAATATACCTTGCTATCATAGGAGGTCGGTAAAGATGTTCTACTATCCATAGTTGAAGCAATATGTTGCATCCCTCGAAGAAACGTTTCCCTTTCTGGCAGACAGTCAAAGCATGGTAGATATCAGCCAAAATCATGGGGACAATGGTATAATTATTTTTCTTAATTAATACATTCACTACCCCAGTCAAAAGGATGTTAATCTTTCCTCCTCTCCTTGGAAAAAACATTGTTCCCAAAAAAGCTACCATAAAAGCAAAACGTCTATGCTCTTTCATGTTTCAAAACTTCCCTTATTGTTAAGTTTCCTTCCAAATTTCTTGAATCCGTTTTCTTTTTCATACCTATCATACAAAAATTGTAATGAGATCCAACCTTTGTCTAATGATTCTTCCTTCGCTTTGCAAATGTTCAAGTGTTGAAAAATTTTATTGATGGATATGCCCCTTGGGGCTATAAGCCTTTGGTGGTGTAACCTCACTTCGAACCCGGTAAAGCCAGCTATTTCCTCCAAGGTTGGGGGCATTTCAAAATTCGAGAAACGAAAAACATTATTGGTGGAATCCCAAAAGGAAAACAGTGCTTTGATCACATCTCTCTTAGGTTCCACTTGCATGATTCTAGTCAAGAAACCCAAATATTTGAATATTATGCCTTGTTCTATCAATCCCATGTCATTCCACCATGCCCACAACTGCAAGAGAGTACAATCTACAACCTGAAGTGGTACGTTCGAGTCTCTTTTCCTTTTCTGACACTTTCCACGATCGGGATGAACCATGTTGTGCCTATGGAAAAAGATGCAGGGTCAAGAAACGCTCATATTTATGATGCTTAATTTATGGACCTCTTATATTTGGGAAAAGAGGAAAAAATGTGTTAAACTTATATAAAATGACGCAAAGTATTTTTCCAAATAAAGACTTTAAGAAAAGGGAAAATAAGCACTTGTATTTATAAAGTGAATACATTTTGAATGTTTGCCACTTGAAAAATCAGACCTAGATCACATGTGGCCAATAAATATCTAATTTATTTGAAAATTTCTTTTGATAAAGAACTTATATTTCCTTAAGCAAGTATTTATTCTATGACTCTATTTGCAAAACATTTTCTAGTAAATGCACCTTTAAAATCAAGGTTTAAATAATAATTTCATCTGAATCTATTATTATGAGTGACTATCATGAATTTTAATTACTATTATTTGTAAATAGATTAATGAAACGTTGAAGAGGACATACTCTTAACAAAACTCCGAGGATATATATGGCTTATCAAAGAATTTTTGTGTAAAATAAGAAAAAATAATATTTTTGAAATTGACTTTGCCAAAAACTATTGGACACTCTAACCCTTATTAGGGATATATTGGTAGGCACTCCTACATATTATAGGGTACTTTTATTTTGAGAAATAAATAGCTATATATATATATATATATATATATGGATATTAAAGAATTTATTTTAGAGGGAACCTAAAGGCGGTCAACCATCGAGGTCTTCCACATGATTTCTTTTTTTTTTTTACAAATAGCACATAAAATGCACATGTTGGTCAAGAAGAGGGTCTCCTGTCCTAGACGGACCCAACCCCTGTGTCGAGTCTCACTAAGTCAAATGCAAATTATACAAATAAGCGAAGCCTACTAGGGATACGCAGGTTTATGTTTCAATTTTACTAGGTTCGACCCTGAAGGAGATAGGTATCTAGACTGGCTTACCCGAATGGACAACTCGAGCTAGGGAGGGGTAACTTATCGGTAGCAGCGCTATTCTGACTTCATTGCTGGTCCAACCCTGCCTAACACGTGTGACTAAAATCCTTCATTGGGTGCCCAGACACTCTAACTTTATCTCAAAAAGAGGTGGGATTCATAACTGCATTCCCTACTATCCTATTTTTAGAGACTCAGATGGTGCGTGAGAAGACAATAATTTACAATTCAACAATATCAAAGTGATAAATGAGCATAAAGT
The DNA here is from genome assembly GCF_019186545.1 of Solanum stenotomum. Taxonomy (NCBI): domain Eukaryota; kingdom Viridiplantae; phylum Streptophyta; class Magnoliopsida; order Solanales; family Solanaceae; genus Solanum; species Solanum stenotomum. Next base: position 43,823,123 of record NC_064284.1, read on the forward strand.
AGCACCTTAGGTCATCAAAACAATATATCCAATGAAATAATATAATAAAATCAAGTAAAGTCAATATAATAAAGATCAAATTCTGGTTATATCCCCAAAGTAGTTGCCAGAGATGTCACACCCCTTTTTGCGCACGGAAGGGTATTTCCACTTTAAGTGACGGTATTGACTAGGGATTATTTTTTATTTTCAGATTCACCACTTGTAATTGAGTTATGGTGTTCCAAGTCACCTTTTCTTTTTAATCCCTAACCAAAAGAAAATGACTCTATATTTTGGTCTACGAACCAGAAATTAAGGTAAAGAATTCTATTGACCGAGGGTAAGGTATTAGGCATCCCTCGAGTCCCGTGCTTCTAGCACAGTCGCTTTTATTGACTTATACTTATGCTAAATTATTGTTATTATTATTTTGGATACATTATTATAGGTCATGGTTTGCTTATTTTTTATTTGTTGAATTTTATTAGTCTGAACCTAGATGCGTAACCGCATTCTTGGTTTTGACATTTAGAAGCATAACTGTCTTTTTCTCTTGAGTACCTCACACCTAATAATCTCAGTTTGCACCTGTTGGTTTGAATTATTAAAAATTAATTATTAAAACAATTTGGCCAAGGTGCGTAACTGTATCCTTGAGACAAATTAATTATTAAAATAATTTGGCCAAGGTGCGTAACCGCATCCTTGAGTTTTTAACTATCTCAAAAAGATGTGGAACCACATTCTTAATTGAGATGAAATTTAATTACTATTGTTACATGAATTCACAAAGATGAATTTTTTTTTTTTAATACATAATGAGTTATTCTTATAATGGTTGTCAATATACTACATTAAAAATATTTTCTTAAATATTAGAATAAATAGTTTGAACATTCTAAAGATCTTCATTGTTTAGCGATATGTAAGATTCAAATAATTCTATTTCAACATTACAATATCAAAATTTAGCACACATAAATTTCGAGCAATTTCATAACATTGAAGTCAAGTCTTATATAATCATGAAATAAAACTATACAAAATTAAATTAAATTGAGTGTTACCTCTTGTGAAAATTATTCACGAAAAGAAAATAATCCTAATAAGGAACCACGAACTCAAAATCAAGAAAGCAAACCTCGAATTCAACATTTATTTGTGAGTGGAGGAAAAAAAATAATGCAAGGGTAATTTTTCTTTTTCTTCTTGAATTTGTTTGCTGCCCAGATGAAGGGGTGTATAAATATGTGGAAATTGGAGTTTAATGGTATTTGGTGTTGGGTGGGTATGTTGTGAATTTATTTTTTTAGCTTGTGCGTGTGTCTGTTGTGCCTTTTTTTATTTGCTGATTTTCTTTTTCTTTCTTTTACTGTTGGTGTGGGTGTGTGTCGTGCCTAGGAGTAGTGTCCGTGTATGTATCGGTTTCCTTTTTTCCTTTTCTTTGTAATATTATAATTAATGAACTCATAAATGCTCCTTTTTAGAGAAAATAAATAAAAGTAAAAAAAAAATACAAGATCATCTTCAGTATTTATACTAAATTTAAACTAGTGTTATGTCTATGTCATATAAAATAACTGGAACCTTTTGTTTTTGGATGACAAAAATAAATGCTATCAATAAATGCATTTTTGCTAATGAAGGATGATTTACTTAATCAATTTCGAGTTATGCTCATAAGAATAATACAAGCATATATTAATGAAGCAATTAAATTCATTAGAATTCCTGAGTCATGTCTTGGCTTAATAAGGTAGAACGAATAAAGAAAAATATTGGATCCTAGCCAAGCAAAAGCAACTATATGTTATACTACGTTCTACTCGATCTAAATTTAACAATATAAGCATTCAAATATATTTCAATATTATAGCATTAATAATATTAACAGGTTAAACACATATGAAATCTGAACAACTTCCATATATGAGATTCAATTCTTGCACAATCATGACATAAAATTATACAAAAATAGAATATAAATAAATGTTACCTCTTGTAAAAATTAGGTCACGAAAAGAAAGGACCAAAAATCAGGAGCCACGAACTTGAAACCGCGAAAATAGACTTCGAGATCTTCAATCATAAGGTGCAAAAGTACGATGTATATATTGTTTGCCGAGATTAGTGCATATATCTCTGTGTGTGTGTGTTTTTCCATTTTTGCCTATGTGTTCTATATATAGGATATATTTTCCTAGGTGGGTCCTATTTTGTTGTTGTAGTGTGCATGTAAATAGGAGTGGGGGGGCGGGGTTGTATCGTGTGGGGTGTCGACTGTGGAGAAAAATGTGAGGGAGTGGGAGTGTGGGGTGAGTTTTGTTAGATTATTTAGGTTATTTTTTTATGTTAGTTTTATTTTTATTAACTATACATATAAACAATAAATTATAATAAAATATCAACTAATTAAAACAATATTAAAAATTATAACCAAAATTTAAAACTATATCCCTTCATATAATTCTTAGGCACAAAAATAGAAACTGATTTTTATATATTTAATTTTTCTAACAATCTTTGACTCATTCCTGCATGTTTTATGATATTAAAGCAAAGGAAAATCACATACTACTTTGTTTTAATCATAATTATTAATAATGTAAAAATACTTTTAAAAGATTATTATCAAAGAAAAAATATTTTTTTTTAAATGTCCAACAAGTTTAATATATTGAAAATATCTTTTCTTTTTGTTATTTTCAAATCTTTTAAAATAAACTTACTGAAATAAGACAAAAATCAAAATATCTAACTTAACCTAAAATAAATATTTAAGGAATAAAAAAAGTGTAAAGCCTTATGTTCGATCAATAATTACGCGTCTACACTGCTTATCCACCAACAACTTCAAAAGAGTTGGATATGTACCTGGAAATTGAATAATGCAGAGGTAATTGCTTGGATCCTAAATTAGGTACATGTTATAGCTATGAGACTTAGACCATTTAGTTTTGCTTTAGAGACGTGAGGATTAAAAATCGATGTTACATATGGGTAATTGTGTTGTTCAATAGTGCTAAACATTCATGGGTAGGCTAGGTCATCTTCAATGACACTAATCTTCTTTCAATCTAATAACATCGGTTCATAGAATCTCATTTCAGTCTCATATATGTGCATAACTAAACAATCCAATACCTTACACTATTCTCTCTTTTGAGCAGAATTAGGGCAAATAGATCCGACCCATAATCTCTCTTTTAAGCAAATCACACACATCAAATCTAAATTGCAAGTATCAATCTAATTACCCACTCCAATCAATCTCTTTCGAGCATCAATCGGAGACCGAAAATAGGATTCAGTTTGCGGCCTTCACCCATAAGTTAACCCCATGCTAATTAGCCCAAAACTTTGAGGTTTTAGCAACCCATCACAATAAAACACAATATCCACTACATTACATCAACACTCAACCCCATATTGCACCCCTACACTTTGGGGTTTTAGCCACCCATCACAAAATGTAAAAAAAAAATATACCTTTCATGAAAGTAGCCGCCATGGGTGATATGAAATTAAGTAATTATAAGCAACACTCACTTTTATTTCAACTTCAAATTGTAACTTTCAAGAGTAAAGTTGAAAACCCCAAAACTAAAAATGTTCTTCACAAGGTAAAATATATCTCTCTCTTGAAAGGATAACTCTCAGCTAAAGACTAACTGAAAATTTCCTTCCAGAAACTCTTCTTTGAGAAACTCCCCTTTTCTCTCTCCTTTGGGCTATTTGTAGTTTTTCAAAATTTGTCCCAAAATTCTCTATGTGACCAGTTCAGCGACGTTAGTCAGACTCGCCAACCTAATTTGGTGGATCATCGTTTGCTTCTTAGCTCGCATTTCTCTTACTTTAGGCTCCATGTGTTTGAACCTCATTTGGCGAGCTCATTTGAGTTTGTCTTTCACATTCAGCAAATCACCGAGTACCACTTTTATTTACCCTTTAAGCCTTCACTTTTCCTCCAAGTCCTATCGCCTTTGGTGATGGTCATCATGTTTGCCCTTTGAGTTTGGCGAGTTGTCTTTCCTCTTTAAGTTTGCTGATCTGCCTCAATTAATTCAAGTGTTCAGCACTGTAACTTTGGGTGAGGTCGTGCAAATTGGTGATGAGTAGTAGATTTACACTTGTTTAAGGTCCATTTAGCTCAATAATTAGTATGCTCAATGCCTAAATTTGTCCTATTATGATAGAATGTTGATGATTTGTAGCTATGAAGGAAAATGGACAAGGCAAGGACTGATGTTTGAAAGAATGGCTAAAAATACAAAAAGAAGTGCAAAGTAAACATTGTTGATCGCCTAACACGAAGGGCGGATCGCCAACTGAGTAGGACCTCACCCTAATTGATAGTGCATAACACTTGTGTCTATCAAAGAAGGTTGGTGGAATCCAGTAGAGACGGCGATGCGCTGAATGTGAACAGCGATCCTGATGTATATCGCCCAAAGTGACAGTGTGCAAAGCAAAAATTTAATGCTTGAAAGGTGAACCCAGGTGGTACTCGGCGATTCACCAAACGTGATAGGTTGACTCAATCGAGTTCACCAACTGAGGTTCAAATACCTCAAGCCTAGAGCATGATAAGACAATCTGAGGAGAGAAGGGTGATTCACCGAGCAGGTTTGGCGAGCCTGACTAATGTCATCGAGTCAGTAGTAAAGTAGATTTTGGGCCAAATTTGTTAAAGTATAAATAGCCCAAATGATACAATTTTTAGAGAGATCAAAATATAGCTTAGAAGTTCTCTTTAGAGAGTTGAAGAGAGTCTAAGAACACTTTACCTTTGAAGAACAATTTTCTAGATTTTAGGGTTTTACAATTTGGAGTTTGAATTTGATAAATTGAAGTTGAATCTAAAGTGGGTTTTTTCTTAATTGCTTGATTTTATTTTACCCATGATTACTTTCATGAAAGGTATAATTTCTTTACTTTTTGTGATGGATGGCTAAAACCCCATGATCTACGGGTACTCAAATGGGGTTGAGTGTTGATTTAATGTAGTGAGTATTGTGTTATGCTCTATTTTGTTGCTATTCATACATGAATTTGGTCTAATTACCATGGGGTTAACTCAAGGGTTGAAGTTGCAAACTTAAATCCTACTTTTGATTTTCGGTTGATGCTCGAAAGAGTTTGATTGGAATGGGTAATTAGTTCAATACTAACAAATTTGGTTTGATGCATGTAACTTGCTTGAAAGAGAGATTATGGGTCGAATCTATTTGCGTTTTTCTTGAAAGAGAGAATAGAATAAGGTATTGGGTTGTTTAAGATTGACATATATATGAGACCGAAAAGAGATTCTATGCATAGATTCTTTGAGATCGAAAGATGATTAGAGTCAATGAAGATGACTTGAACTATTCATGAATGTTCATCACTATAGAGAAACACAATTACCCTTATGTGATATCGATTTCCAGTCTCAGCACCCCTAGATTATTTGTTCACTCTAGATTTCATCTATTTTTTTAGTTTAATTACGGTAATTGATAACCAAAACTTTATATTAAGTTGTGGTATCATCCACCCAATTGTTCTTACTATTACAAATGAGCTAAATTAAAATCCAAATTTCTTGATAAGGAATTCTCTATGATATGCCATTCCCTATGGGATTCGACCCTGACTTTTTGTTGGTTATTTTACTGACTACGATTGTTCACTCTTTTAGCTGGTTTTGGAGGGTGATTTGAGTTTTTTCAATAATGGTGCTACTGCCGGGGAGTGGTGGTTGACAATTCTAATTAAGAAATAAGATTTTAACCTTGTTTATTTGTAGTCTATTTGTTGTTTGGCGATATTATTGGCTAATTTGCAGGTTGACAAAATGAGTGACCACAGAAGTGACAATAATAGTCTCTATGGTTAAAACGACAACATGGGTGATTTAAATGACATGCCCATTAATGTCATTAAAACTACGGGAGCAATTCGGATACCTCTGAAAATCGGTAAGAGTATGTTTCAAATCACCAGAACTATGATACAATTGCTCCAGATAAAAGGAATTTTTGGGGGTCTACCTCATGAGGATCCCCATGAACACCTTCGAAATTTCAAGGAGGTATGTGAACCATTTGTGTTCAAGAATATCTCTCAAGAATCCATAAGGTTAAGGTTACTCTCGTTCTCCTTAAGGGGAGAGGCTACAAGATGGATGACAGAGTTGCCAAATGATTCCATCATTTCGTGGGAAGAGCTAAATGATGCCTTCTTGGGGAGATTCCTTCCACCCTCGAAGATAGTTAAACTTCATTTCCAAATTCAAAATTTCAAGCGGATTGGAGGTGAGCCTTCGTATGATACATGGTTGAGGTTCAAGAAGTTGCTCTTTCAATATCCAACGCATGGCGTTACAGACAATTTGGTGTTGCAGTACTTCTATTGAAGCCTTGATTTAGTCAATAAAGGTGCGGCTAATCAATTAGTTAATGGTGGATTAAGCAAACAACCGCATGATGTAGATGCTTTGTTGCTTGATTATATGACTAAGGTTAACCGAGCATGACATATAAGAGAGGACCAAGTGCCTACTATAAAAGTGGGTTTAACCAAAGAACAAGTCGATAAGGACCATGAAAGAGATGGAAACATAGACAAAATGATAACCTAAATCTATTTATATTCTTAACATGTCATGGGAAGTGAAATTAAGTCGATAAATGCGGTTGGAACCAATAGTGGGCAGTGATCGATTGATGCCAATTTTAAGGCATTATACAATAAGGAAGTTCAATACTTAGGAAATCAAGTGGAGGGTTCTCAAACCAATTATCAACGACAAGGTAGGAACCAAGGTTGGAACAAAGATAGAGTTGGTGGTTGGAAAATTTGGCGGGGTAGAAATTAGAGAGATAGGGAGATGGAAAAATATAGGTATGTGCCTCCCCATGATCGTCTACTCCCAAAGGAACTTACTGGGCCAGAAGGGAGCAAGAATGAAGACATGCTTGGAAAGATCTACAACAAAGTTGAAGGGTATGATAAGGTATTGAAGGAATCAAGAAATGACTTCTCCACTCTATCGCAGATACTGACTTCTCACTCAGTTTCCATTAAGCAGTTGAAGACCCAACTGGGTCAAATTGTCACTCATCTCAATCCAAGGCAAAAGGGAACATTGCCTAGTGACACCATCCCGAACCCTAAAAATGATTGTTAAGTTTGACCAATATGTTGTGCCACGATATTAAATAAGCTGCTTCTTGGGAGGAAACCAAGTCTTTACTTTTGTTTTTATTTCTTTCAAATAATGTGTGTTATGAGTGTAGGTTGAGAAGAGGTTGAAAGATTGACAAAGAAAGAATAAGCGATGCCAAGACCTAAATGGTGATGCACTAAAGGCAGTGTGCGGACTCATTCTTGTCCACTTTTTGAGCTTGAATAGATGAAAAATTGTACTGTCAAAATCGGCAATCAGAACACCAAAAGGAGATTCGCCAAAGTTCGCTATGCGGACTTTATTAGTAAGTCTGCCGAATCAACCTTCAAGTTTGGTATTTCTTCAGGCATGTTTTGCGAGCTTAAACTCCAATTAGCGATTCACCGAATATGTTTGCGACATTAGTCGAGATCGCTGAACGAGCCGGATATAAAAAGGCCAAGGGTCTTCTCAAAATTCAAAAATCAAAACCTTTGAGATTTGAGAGCCTTTCGATTTATTTATCTTGCTTTGTATATTTTGAGTGTTTTGTGAGTATTTACAAAGTTTGAGGTGTGTATTTGCTTGGAGTTTGTGTCAACCCAATCCTAATTCCTCATTTTTCTCAATTATTTTCAACATTTAGGTTGGTTTTAGTGGATTGTCTGTTACCCTATATACTAACAGACATACACGTGTCATAATCTTATCCACCGATCGGACATTAATTAAATATCAGATCGACGAATAAGATTGCGCCATGTGTCCCTATTTAGTTTTCTGTTAGAGTAAAGGGCATATATGCTCTAGTTTTTTTACGGCAGGGGCACCAATGTCCCAAAAGTATGACAGAGGATATTTGCATATCATTTACGATAGTTCGGGGGTATATTTGTCCTTTTTCCCTTAATTAATTAATAAATTATAACTTTTAGTTTAAAGCAATGGATGACATCACTACCGATAATAAATGATTAAATATTAATTATGTATATATTTGACGTAAAAATGCACCAGAAAATGACGAACAGAGAGTCATTGTCCGTCATTTCTTCTAAAACAAATTAAAAAATTAAAATAATAGATGACGTTGTCCATCTTTTTTGACTTTGTAGTTTTTAAGCTCTTTTTAGTAGTGGTACCTTCTTGTTAGGTGTATGTGTATTTTCAGGTTGTTTGATACGTGAGGAAGACTGTCACGACCTGAGTATAAACCCTGGACGTGGCCGGCACTCGAGAACCATTGCTGGTCCCCGAGCGAACCCTCATCCTGGCTGGCTATAAGCGGAAGAGGATTCCAAGACCTTTCATTTGATATCTTATAGGTTTCCTAACTCATCTTGTGCTAAAAGTTATGGTCATTTCAAGTTGACCCAAAACTTTAAAAGAACTTAGGAATGACTTGAATGAACTCTCTTCTAAAACCCTAAGCGTATTTGGATTTATGAAAACTGACTGAAATAAGATTTGTCCCCAAAATATTACTAAAATTCGTTTTAAGTTGATTAGGTAAGGAAAAGACCAAAATACCCCTCATATTTTTGGGTAACTTTCCTTAATTGAACAACCCAAATTCAAATAGGCATATCTCCCTCATATGAGCTCGAAAATTAGCAAGCTTAACGGAGTTGGAAAGAGGATTACAAGACCTTTCATTTGATATCTTATGGGTCTCCTAACTCATGTTGTACTGAAAGTTATGATCGTTTGAAGTTGACCCAAAACTTAAAAGAACCTAGGAGTGACTTGAAGGAATTCTATTTAGTTTTTTTTGGAACTCAAGGTGCTACATCTAGCGACCCTGAAACTTAAGAAAAATTTAAATTCCTCGGTAAAATCTTACTCACAACAAAGAATGATTTGAGTCTTAGTTCAAAAAAAATTTGGGGTGTTACATTATCTCCCCCTTGGGATCATTCGTCCTCAAATGACGGTTGGACTGGTTAAGGAACATAGTTACTCTCACTATCTCTTCTGACTCATGAACTTTCCTACTAACACATGCTGGATTGATTTGTACCAAGAGTTGGGACCTTTCTATAGCACCTAAATCAAGAACGATGCTATTGTGAATATAGTCACACTCTCTCAAGTTACCTTATCTGAAACAAAGGAAATATGGGCATGAAGTATGAATAGGAATACCATGTCTGGGGTAATATGACTACTAAATATTAAGTTTAGCAACACTCCTCAACTATGCTCTTCTTTCCTTATACCATACCTCATTGGTTGCAACTCATAGTTCCCTCAAGGGTACATGACTTCTTTTACCAAAGCATGAGTCTAAGGACACACTCTTACTATATTCAAGCTTAACCCAAATCCTAAGGTTCGGGTTCTATACCTCTCTATAGGGAGTCTCATCCCAATAACATTACTCTTTACCAGCTTATTTAATTAACATTGGGATCATATCAAGAACTACATCATGTTTAACAACACCACATTCAAACTTAGTATTCTAACAACTCCATGGACTCTTACTAACCAACTCCCTAACAAGTTCTCATTCTGTCATCAGCCCTGCCATACCAACTAGAATTTCCCGCATTACTACTTGAAACAAACTAAGGGCTCTCATTTAACTATTTCTCATAGTAAAACGTCATCCTCCTCTTCCTCCTTATTTATAACCTTGGATGAAATTATCACACCATCATTATCACGATAAGAACATTAACCTTCTTCTTCTAACATCACTCTACTACTAAAAGATCTCTGAATATCTCTCATACTTTTTTGAGCTCATTACTATCTTATTCTCAACACTTGACTTGATTTCTCATCTTATCATCTTCCCCTTAGGTCTAAAGCTGACACTTGGAAGCTATGGACCTATTCCATCATCTCTAAACTGGTCTACATCCCCTTTTTACAACTTAAGTACTATTTTCTCATTTATTATACCTCATTACTTAATCGGTTCTATAACCTTTGGAACATCATGATATGCTTCTATTCAACACATATATTTAGCCTCTTCTAACACGATGGAACATCGATATCAACTCTATTATGGTTAAAATACACTCTATCTCATCATGATTAGTAACTATTCCTCTTCCCTCTATCAAGAAATCTCTACAACACTATTATTCCTTATTTCACTCATAAAGGAACTCATCACTTATAACTAAGTGGGTGCATGATTGCAATAACATAATCTTCCCCATCATTATCTCTCTTTCATAGATTATTGAACCTCTACATACTTTCCTCTAACTCTGGGCACATTCACTATTACTGCTCATAATTTCGTAACTCATGCTACCTTTTTGGATGAGAATACTACCCAATATCTAAACATACTTCCTCATGAGGATCTTAGCTGAAACAAGGCTTAGAGAAGAGAGTACAACTCCCTTTTAGCTTGAACGCACAATTCATATGAACATGAGCGTATTTCTTTGAAACTCAACACTTAACTCACTCTAGGGATTCTCTCAAGCCCCTCTGGAGTCTCATGACTTCCACAAGATTTTGCTAAAAGTAACTCATTGATAAAAAACTGGCTTTGCTTTTCAACCACCGCTAGTATGAGGGGTAGTTGAATGGATATGAGAACGCACAATTTAGAATAAGTCTCTATGACATAGCTCTATTACACGTTAAGAGTATGAAGGAAGGAAAACTTTTCTTAAATGTCTGTAGTCCCTTATTTATAGAAGTGGGGCCCTCACAACCATAAATAAGACCTTACTGACACGACTTCATAGACACCCTAGGACACTTGAATTCAAATCTCTGATACCAAGTTTCTCACAACCCGAGCCTACACCTTGGACGTGGCCGGCACTCGAGAACCATTGTTGGTTCCTAAGCGAACCCTCATCCTGGTTGGCTACAAGCGGAAGATTAACTCAAGCATACATAAGCTTAAAAACTGAATTTTGATCAATAACTCAAATACTCAATCTTTAAAAAGATATGAAAACTACTCAATAGATAAACTTAGAGTTTGTAAAAATAACCTAAAGAAGATACATACCAAAAACTACTCCACTTTGTCTATCTATGAAACCCCTACTACTACAAAAGGATATCGAGACAAGACCCACGAAATCTCAAAACTACTAACTGTAAGATAAAGGTGAAGTCCTCTAGAATATAAAAAGGCTCACCAAAGCTGACTGGAATATAACATGACCTCAACGAAGCGCCTATTGATGATCCTGAATACCTGTATATGCATCATGAAATGATGCAGGCCAAATGGGTCAGTACATGGAATGTACGAGCATGCAAGTGGAATTCTAAAGCATAAACATAAGCTTGAACTTGATAAAAAGGAAACATACTTACCTCTTATCAACTCACCCAACTAAACTCAACTCAAGAATAAGATACTCAACTCAATGATTAGATACTCAAATCAAAGATATGATACTCAACTCAAGATACTCAACTCTAGATAAAGCAATAATAAACGATGCAATGTATGGAAAGCTTTTAAAACAGTAGATAGCAACTCAATGTATTGAAAAATACAATAACAACTAAATTTGTATATAAAAATACAATATAACTCTGTGGGAGATTCTCTAACCGACAACCATCACTATGAGCTATGTGATGATACAACGTCTCGCCCACCCTGCAGAACTGTTCTATACCTTGTCGGGGTATAGAACTCCTCAACTAAGTGGATTCACTAGTCTATGCTAAAAAACATTAATGAATCATCTAAAAAGTATGACCCTTTCTACCCATGTTGGCTACATGGTTTATGAAGACTTTGAGTTATTTGAACTCGTCCCCATATCGGTGCTCAATACTACTCCCAAAATGTAACTAGATTATATGTTTAAAAACATAACTCTTTCTGTGGTTTGAGATTATTACTCAAAATCTTTCTCTTAAAAAAGATGGTACTAAAACTACTCATGAAAACTCTTTTGGAAATCAGTGTTTCCTTTCATCTTAAATGTGAAAACATTTACTCTTGGGAATACTTAGTTCCCATATATCATTTTAAAGAAAATGAACTCAGCTCTACTCTTCCTCAAACTCATATGATCATGTCTTAAAACAAGTTTTAAAACAATTTGTAAAAAGACTTCTTAAAATAGGGTTCATGTCGAATTATGGACGTGAACGACTCAATTCAAAGTTTTCAATAACCATGCATAAAACTAAATACTTGGAACTCAACAACTTCAGAACTCAAGGAGTCAATGATACTACTCATCTCAAGAATGCTCGACTCGGAGGGTTCATGCGAAATTATGGGCATGAACTACTCAACTCAAGGGCTCAATGATACTTCTCATCTCAAGACTGCTCGACTCATAGGGTTCATTCAGAATTATGGGCATGAACTACTCAACTTAAGGACCTTCATGGTAACATGTAGTAGTCCCAATGATTAGGAATATAATCCCAAAATGATTAGGAACTCAACACTCAAGACATAAAACTTGAAGATACTACTCCTCTCAAAGATACTCAACTGATGGAGTTGACCGACTCGACTTAAGGGTCTAAATAACATTATGGAACTCAGGTATACGACTCTTCTCATTCTTATACTTACTTCCTCAAAACTTAGCTCAAATCGACAGTTGATCTCAAAGGATTCACAATTGAACTCGAAGACTTTCTTGAACTTTACTCTTAACTCTTTCTTGAATTTGAATTATGAATTCAAGAGTTATAATTTATGATATGAAGGATCTCAATAACAATATAGCAATTCGATAATTAGGAATAGAACTTTTAAAATGAACATGAGCTCAAGAACTCAAAATCAACTTATCTCAAGAATACTCAAATCTAAGGAAAGTGTCCTAAATTACTCTTTTACTGATCTCAAAGTAGATGTAAGGCATGAGGACAAACCAGTCCAACACTATGATAGCCTTACATACCTGGAACTAGAAGAACAAGGTTCTTGAAGAATCTTGAAAAATCGTGAGGAAAAACTTGATTAGAAGCCTTGAAACCCTAGCTTGAAGGTAAACGATCAAGAAAACCTTTTTTGAGATTCTTGAATTAGTTTCTTGAAATCTCTATGACCAAGAATTATGATTTTTCATTAGTGATTCATAATTGTATGGAGGAATTTGTGTTGAAAAGAATGGAATTTTTGGAGAAAGACTTACCTTGAAGAAGAATCTTGAAAAAGATTGAACGAATCTTGAATGGAGTCTTTTACTTTGATTTTTCCTTAGGGTTTTGCCCTAGGATTTGAGAGAGAAGAGAATGATGGATTAAAAGATAAAAATCTAATTATTTTGAGCCTTTTATTAGTCAAGAAATTTGTTTAGGGTTCTTGGAGGTTAAAAGTAAAAAAGGACCCTTTTTAATGTTTTCCAGTCGACTAATTCGTAACAACACTGTATCAGGTTACTAAAATGGTCATAACTTTTTAATAAGAAATTGGATTGATGCGAAATTTGTGGCGTTAGAAAGTAGATTCAAATACCTTTAATTTGATAGGTTATGGGCCACGTAACTCTTTATATTCTAAGATATATGATCGTTTGAAGTTGACCAAAGTAGAATTTTACATCAAAACTTAATCGATAAGGAAACTTCAAGAACACTTATCAAGAAATCATCAAGAAATTAAATTGCTCAATATTTATGGATAGATTCGCAAAAGAAACTCATGAGTGGCATGTGGATGAACAAACCCAACACTATGGAATTCGATAATAATTAATAAGGGTAAAAATGGAAAGTTATGTCTAATTTATGTCTTAATCTTTTTTCTTTTTTTTCTTAAAGGGTGTGAAACACTTCAACAATTCAATTAGTTTGGAAGAGAGCGAGTAATTTTTTTTAGCCAGTAGGGTCCATAGAAAAATTTCATACATTTTATTGAAATAAATATGTTCGGTTAGGCTAAAAGATCAAAATGAACACATATTGTCATATATATTAACAATCATTTCAATGAAGTGAAATATATTAAGGACCAAAATAAAGAATTATCAATGACCATTTTGGTTATTTTCTCAAAGACATTTACCCTATTTTTTGTCAAAAGAAATCCCCAAGAATTAAAGCAAGGATATTAGTCTTTTGAGCTTCTTTCGTTTGGCATTTTGATGGAAGAATACTTCCACCCTTCTCCTCACTTTCTTTTTTCTTTTTCTTTTATTACTCTAGATTATATTTCTCTATTATCCCATTATTTTGATATTTTAGTCTAAAAAAAATGAATTTGATATATCTTAATCTACTAACCTTTAATCCCATTATCGTTAGAAAATATTTTTTTTCCGATTAAAAAAAAATAAAAAAATAACTTCACCACTAGCTACCATCAGATTTAAATAAATGTATAAGAAACGTGTATAATAGTATTTATTAATTAAGTAGTGAACCTCCAACCTCATTATCTCCTCACTTTTTGTCAAATCTGAGAACGTGTCATTTGCTAAAGTCGTTGGTGTCATTTGCTACTCTATTATTATTATAAATAAATAGAGTGACATTTAATTAATTGTATTGGTGTTGTTTGTATAGTGTGTAGTGAAAAAAGATCGAATGGAGAGAAAATACCAGAGTGAGAACTTTGTTTCTTTGCCCCTCCTGTTGGGTGGATCTGATGAAACTGATCAGACTGGAAAAACCTCTTTTATCAAAACCACTTTTCACGGACTCAATGCTCTATCAGGTTCTTTTCTTCTCACTTTCCAATTATGCATCTTCCCCAATTAATGTTTTTCTTCATCCAAACTCCTCCCCCATTTCCTTCTAAATTTAATTTACTCTATTCTTCACCAAAAAAACCCTCTCTCCACACCCAATTTCATAAATAATGCAAGATTTGTAGTATTTAAAGCAAATCATAAATATTTGTGTTATTAAAAATTATTGTTACTAAATATATCAGTTTCTTCCTAAGTAAACTGGAAATTGTTTCACGTAAATGGGGAAGCAATGTTTCAAATTGAATAGCTCTCTTGGAAAATAAAACGGAAAAAGTTCAAATATAGCATCTAGCTTTCAGTTTTGAGAAAAGATTTATTTATGTCCCTCTTTAGAAATTTGGGTTATCGATGTTATTTTCGTTTGAAACAAAATTCATTCATTTACATCATTATTCAAAGTTCGATTAAGTTTTTTTCCCTTTATTCAATAGTTTGAAAAATCTACAGGTGTCTTCTTATAAAAAATCAAATTATTCTTTTTTTAAAAATCTTTTTAAGATTTCGTCATTATATTGAAGAACAGTAACACTAATTTAAAATTATTATATAAAGTTATTAAAATTTTGAACAAAATTTTTTTATTATAATTTGATATTATATTTTTCGTTAAAAATTTACATTATTGATATTCTTACTTCATAACCTTAACCTATAAATATGACAATCTTTCTTTGAAATTATATATAACAAATCATTAAAAAAAGTTAGTGATTCCTATTTAAAAAGCTAAACTTGAAAGAAAAATATATATAATGATAATTTTCTTAAAATTTGGCTTTACAGTCACAATCCATCTTATTGAGTATATATCCTGCTTGGACAACTCATTGGACATTCTTTGGCAAAATACCATCATCCCAACTGGATCACTCATAATCTGTCCCCTCCAGTGATAAGTGGTCCAGTATTATCTTGTAAGATGATTAATGTTGTGTGGCTGTCTCCATTTATGTAGCGATGTTTGATTGAATATGATGTTTATAAATTCTGTTAGTAAATCACCTTGCAGACCAACTTAATTGATTGTTTTAGATTCAATTAATTATAAATAAAAGGAAAAAAGTTCAAGTATGCAATCAAATTTTGAGAAAAAAAAGTTTATTTATGTCGTTTATTAAACGTTTGGCTTATTTATTTTATTTTCGTTTAAGAAAAGAAAAAGTTCATTCAAACTGAGTGGTAAAAAAGGGATAATGCTAAATGGTCAGAAAATTTGGCCAGAAATTTAAGAAGTCTATAATATCTTTTTTAATTTAAAATAAACTGGTCTTTTTTTCATTTTTTAATTAAAAAATATTATAGTTAAAAGGAAAAAAATATTTTAAAAAATAAAACAACATAGATAAAATATCATTCTGACCAAAAGAATTTTTCCGTAAAAAAGTATGCCGACTTATCTCATTAACGTCTTTTTACTGTTTAGATCTTCCATCTTTTCTTTTTGTAGAAGAGGTCATCATCTGTCTTTATCGTTATATAACTAGAGCTGTCATAAGACATACAAAAATTGATAAATCGAATGAATCTTTCTTTAGTGCGTGGTTTATTAGTTTGAATTATTGATTTAACGATTTTTAAACAATTATCCAACAAAAACATTTAACTATCGATTTAATTTTCTACTTTTAAATTTTAGTTAATGTTCAAAACGATAATTCAATAAGATAATATTGAAAAAAGAATTATTTATTCCAAATTATATTATAATGGTTTGACAAAAGAGGTTGCCTAAATGGTAATCAGTCTCCATCCGCTATTCTATGGTTGAAGAGCAAAAAGGTGGGAGTTCTTCGAATGATTGAAAATAATATTTTCCTTGTTTCAATTTATATAGCATAAATTAAATTTCGAGAGCAAAATAACTTAAGTTTAATCGTGATTTTGAGCATTAAATCTTTAAATTTTTTGAAATAAAATTTATTTATTTGATTTAAAATTACGTAGAATAGTACTATATATCATAATAAATGATAATTCAAAATATTTTAAAGATGAATAAAAAAATTATGAGCAATGAAGACTATTTGAATTTTGATATCCTAAAGGTGCTATATAAATTGAGACTTATAAAGTAATAATAACAATAGTGGGTTCAGTACTCCACAGTTTTCCACCATTGAAAACATATTGTAAAATGTAAATCCTATAAAGCACCACCATCTTGGTTTGGGGTTCTTTATTCAGTCAAATTTTAGAGTCATTTTGGCTTCAATGATTTCTATTTTTATTCTCCTCTTCATCATCAATTAATACAATTTCTTAGATATTTTATTTAATATAAGAGAAAATAGTTAAATGTAAGTGTATTTTACTCTTTTTTGAGAGAGCAAAATCAATAACAAACATTAAAATTTTATTCAATCAATTTAAAATATAAGATCCAAGACAAACAGACACATTTCCTCATCAATAACCATCTTCAAATTTACCATGTCAATCGATACACCAAAATTTTAGAGAGCAATTCTACAATCAAGAACACTATGAATCCAAAATCTTTCAAATCAATGCAAATTTAAGCTTCAATAATCTTAATATAGTTATACTCAATTGATTTTCTTCAATAACCCGCAAAATTATTTGTAATTGCTTGCAAATTTTGTTAACTAATTTCTCTCAGGTTTGAAGATCAAGGTCCATCAAACAAGTTTTACAAATCGTATTTCAAGTTTCAGACAACCAATTTAGTAGATAAATTTAATTTCAGCTCCATATAATATTCCTCAACTTTTATATAGTGGATCAAACTATTTTTCACTTCAAAATAGATTTGAATCAATTGAAACATATGAAAATATTGGTTTCTTATTTAGTGGTAAATTGAGATCATTACATGATGAAAATTTTAAAAAGACATTGTCTTAACTTTGAACTTTCTTAACACATAATAGTTATTCTGATATTAATGATTTAGATTTATATTTTAAAAGTTTTAAGAGAAATAATACAAATAGAAGATAATGATCTAATGAAAATACTCAATCAAATAAAAAAAATTGATTCTTTTCCAAATGCACATATTACTTATAGGATAATGTTAACGGTTACTGTAATCGTTGCCTCAGCCGAAATAAGTTTTTCGAAATTAAAATTGATTAAATCTTATTTAAGATCAACAATATCTCAAGAGATATTGAATGAATTAACTATATTATCAATTGAAAAGGAATTATTAAAACAAATCGATTATACAACAACAAGTAATGGCTTCACATCTAAAAATTAGAAAAGTAGATTTTAAATAAAAGTATATATGATGAAAAAAATAAAATATTAGGGTCCCTCTCTTAAGTTTTGCTTTAGACCCCCAATCTTGTTGAGTCGACCCTGTTTCTCTCAATTAAAAATTTAGATCCAAAAGTTTTATATGAAAGTTTGTCGATTTTTATGGAGTTCCAACGTTCTTCATATCCAAAATTTTATGAACTTAGTCAAGCCAGTGTTTTTGCTTAACCAACATTATTCAATCAATTTAAAATCCAAGATCCAAGACAAACATAGAAAAATTTCAATGTTTTGATCCCTTCAATGGAGTTTTAAATTAGTAAGCTAATAAAAACGTTTTTAATAAAATATTCACATGCCAAATGCATGAGCTTCATTAGTCAACATAGATGTGATTGTTGCTTTGTAAAGATGTATAATAATTATAATTTTAAATAATTTAGAAGGAGGATAGGAGCCGTGAAATTAAAGTGTATAGTGACAAATTTATATATAAATAGGGAAACATTTGACTATTTTCTCTTTTATCTAACTTCATAAAATAAAGTATGTTTTTGTTTTAGATGGCTGGACATGTGGTTCATTTCCTTGTTTAAATTATCATTGTTCATATGGCTTGTAGTTTATATTTTGATGCATGATTTTCTTTTATGACATCATGCTGCCTATTTTTATTTTTTTGTGAGCAATAAATACCCTCCGAAGACCGTGTATATATGAATAAATAAAAATATGAGAAAAACGATCAAAGTAGTTTTATTTTCTCGGTTAACTTAAAACCAAATCGTTAATTATTGCTAATTGATTAACCAAAAATGGATAACAATTATTTTATTGGGGTTGTTATTAGATTGATAAGCAATAAGCATGTTTAAAAATCATTAATGGATAAACCAAACGAACCAACCAATAAGCATGATGAATATATATATATTTATGTAAATATAACGTATATGTTTCTTGTTTTCAGGGGTAGGAATTTTGTCAACTCCATATGCTCTATCTTCAGGAGGGTGGTTAAGCATGATTCTTCTTCTTCTTATTGCATGTGCAACCTTTTACACATCAATATTAATAAAGAGATGTATGGATTTTGATCCAACTATAACAAGTTATCCTGACATTGGAGATCGTGCATTCGGAACATCAGGAAGAATATTAGTGTCGATATTTATGACTCTAGAGCTTTACTTGGTAGCAACCGGTTTTCTAATTCTTGCAGGGGACAACTTGCACAATTTGTTGCCAGATGTGAACTTTGAATTTTGGGGACTCGGAATTGGTGGGAAACAAAGCTTTGTCTTGATTGTTGCTCTCCTCATATTGCCAACCGTATTGTTAAAGAACATGAGTATCCTTGCATATGTATCAGCCTCTGCAGTTTTAGCGTCTCTCGTGATTATTGGTTCAATTTTCTGGGCAGCAACATATGATGGTATTGGCTTTCATAAAAGTGGAGTAGTTGTGAATTGGGGAGGAATCCCTACATCTTTCAGCTTATATGCCTTCTGTTACTGTGCCCATCCTGTTTTCCCAACTTTGTACACTTCAATGAATAAGCAGAAGCAATTCTCCAAGGTAACGAATTATTTTGACCAACTCGTCCATTCGACACATCAAAATTGCTGACCTCTACATATATGCATCAATCGCAGGTAATGCTCCTATGCTTTTTGTTCGCTACCATAACGTATGCATCAATTGCAGCAATGGGGTACTCCATGTTTGGCTCAGAGGTTGAATCACAAATTACGTTGAATCTTCCAACTGGTAATTTAAGCTCAAAATTGGCTATATACACTACCTTGATCAATCCAATAGCCAAGTATTCATTAATGATGACACCAGTGATCAACAGACTCGAGGAACGTTTTCAATCTAACAGTAATAAGGAATCATCATTTATCCCTGCCATCAGGATCACCCTGGTAATAAGCAGTGTGATTGTAGCCTTGACTATACCCTTCTTTGGTTATCTCATGTCACTAGTTGGAGCATTTCTTAGTGTCACAGCTTCAGTTTTGCTACCATGTTTGTGCTACTTGAAGATTTCAGGCACTTACAGGAAGCTGGGATTTGAGTTGGTCATAATAGGGTTGATACTACTAATGGGAATACTAATCCTAGTTACTGGTACATACACATCTTTGATAGAGATAATACGACATCTTTAAAACGTTGTATTTTATCATTTTAATACTCACTTGTATAGGTTTTGATGGCTTTACTAATGAAAAGTACATCACATGTTACAGATAATAATTTAACTTAGCAAATTCTTTATCATACACTAAAAAATAGGAACTAACCAGTAGTGGTTAAACATGGGTAAAACACTGAAAACATATCCTACTAATATAACTAAAACAGTAAGCAGAAAATAAAAAAAATTGACCAAGTAAAACTTAATTTCACTAGTACTAAAAAACAGGACCATAATAAGATTCTGTACTTGGTTGATTCTTGAAGAATTAGTCAACACTTCCCCTTTCTTCAAAATCACATACTCCCATTTGTAGCCTGAAGAAGTCATGCTTGTTGCACGGAAGCAGTTTCGTAAGAACATCAGCAACCTGGTCATTTGTGCCACAAAATTTCAATGAGATTATTCCAGCAGTAACAAGATTGCGGATGAAGTGATAACTAATGTCGATGTGTTTGGTTCTACGGTGAAAAGCAGGTTTCTTTGTCATAGCAATCGATGCCTTGTTGTCACACCAAATTTCAGTTGGACCAACCTGCTCTTGTTGAAAATCCACTAACAATTTCCTTAACCAGACAACTTGACAACCTGCTGAAGTTGCAGCCATGTATTCTGGCTCCGAAGACGAAAAAACTACTGTATCTTGTTTCTTTGAGCTCCAGGAGATTGCTCCAGAACCAAGACTAAAAGCATTCCTAGATGTGCTCCTTCGACTCTCCAAGCTACCTGCCCAATCACTATCAGTGAAACCAATGCATCTGAAATCAGATACTTTTGAGTACCAAATTCCGTAGCTTGTTGTGCCATTAGCATATCGCAGGATCCTTTTGGATGCACCCAGGTGTTGCTTTGAAGGACTATGCACGAACCTTGAGATTAAACTTGCGGAGAATGCTATATCGGGCCTTGTGTGTGATAAGTAGTTTAGACCACCAACTAGGCTCCTAAAATAAGAAACATTTGTTGCACCTGTACCATCATCCAGTACCAACTTCTCATTCATATTCATGGGTGTGTCAGATGGATTACAGTTCAGCATGTTGAACCTCTGTAAAAGTTCAGTAGCATATTTTCTTTGAGAAATGAAAATTTCATCCAAACGTTGTCTCACCTCAAGCCCAAGAAAATAATGCAGTATACCCAAGTCGAACATCTCAAATTTGCTCATCATGCAACTCTTAAATTAAGAAACAATAGATTCACAAGAGCCCATATATATATAATATAATTGACATAGAGACAGACAACCAAAAAATCACCATTACCTCATTTCTTCACAGAAAGTGTAGGTTCATTATAACTTCTTTTGTACTGTAGCTCTTGAAAAAGGGAATCAATTTTGCTATACCATGCTCATGGAACTTGCTTTAGACCATACAATGGCTTCTTCAATCAGTATACCTTGCTCTTTCCTTTAGTAGAGATGAAGCCTTCAGGTTGGGAGACATATACTTCTTCATGTAACTTGCCATTTAGAAAGACAGACTTAACATCAAATTGGTGCACCCGCCAACCAAGTTGAGCAGCCAAGGCTAGAGTAGTTCTAACCGTTTCAAAGCGAGCAACTGGTGAGAATGTTTCTTCAAAGTTGATGCCTTGTTGCTGGGAATATCCTTTTGCAACAAGTCGAGCTTTATGCCTTTTGACACTTCCATCAACATTGTACTTCATTTTGAAAATCCAGTTTAGCCCGATAACATTCTTCCCTTTAGGAAAATCAACCAATTCCCAGGTTTGGTTTTTCTGAATACCCTGAATCTCTTCAATCATTGCATTCAGCCATTCAGGTTGCTTTGCAGCTTCTTCGTAACATGTTGGTTCAACAACTAATAAGGAAATACTGCAAGATGCATAAGCATCTTTCAACGACTAAAACTTTATTGGTGGCGTTTCGCTGGATGAAGCTGAAGATGTAGAATGGGATCTTGTTGGATTAGAATCATTGCTACTGCAGCCATGAGAAGAAAGATTAGTATCGCTGCTGGAAGGAGAGGAAGGGTTAGAACCTGTTGATTCAAGAATCGTACTATGCTCTCCTTCTGATTGAGCCGGAATATGGTCTACTGAATCTTCTTTCTCGCCATTCCACACCCAGGCTGCTTCTTCGTTAAATGTAACATTCCTGCTGATAATCACTTTGCGACTAGTAGGATTATATAGTTTATATGCTTTGGAATGAGGACTATAACCAATGAAAATGCATATCTCAAATTTTTCATCTAGTTTATAACGTATATTAACCAAAGAATAGGCTATACAATCAAAGACTTTCAAGTGGCTTACTCGTGGTTTATGTCCCGTCCATGTTTCATATGGAGTTCAACCCAAAATAGATTTTGTTGGATAAATATTCAATAGGTAGACAGTTGAAACCACTGCTTCTCCCAAAAAATGAATAGGAAGTCCCCTTTCATTAAGTAGGCTTCAGGCCATTTCAACCACAGTGCGATTTTTTGGCTCGGCGACTCCATTTTGCTGTGGCGAGTACGGTGTTGTAAGGTCCTTGTGAATTCCATTCTCATCACAAAATAGATTACAATCATTAGATAAAAATTCACCACCACGATCTGTGCGAAGAGCTTTTATTTTGCAGCCTGTTTGCTTCTCTACGAGAGCCTTGAATTTCCTGAAATTCTCAAAAGCTTCAAATTTGAATTTTAGAAAGTAAGCCCAGCTCATACGGCTATAATCATCAGTAAATAGAAGAAAATAGCAACTCCCACCAAGTGACTAAGTCTTCATCGGTCCACACAAGTCATCATGTACAAGCTCAAGACAACTGCTAGCCCTCCAAGACATTCCTCTAGGGAAAGATCTACTTTGTTTTCTAAATATGCACCCTTCACATAACACAATCTCACCCACTTTTAGTAAACCAACCACCATTTTCTTTCTAGTAAACAGTTTCAACCCATTAATATTCAAATGACCATATTGAAGATGCCAAAGTTGAGCTTCATGAACACCTTTAGCAACTAACACATTCTTAACAATATCTGAAACATTAAGGGGAAACATATTGTTCTGAGTCATAGGCACAATTGCAATAGCTTGACCACATTTCTTGTCACTAACATTACACGAGTCATTATCAAACAAAACAGAACAACTATTCACCATCAATTGTCCAACACTAAGCAAATTGTAAGCCAAATTAGGAACGAATTGCACATCACAGATAAGTTTAGAATTACCCTGCGTTGTTTTGATGGCTATGGTACCTCTGCCTTCAACTGATACTTGCTTGTCATCACCGAGTCAAACTTCACCTTTTTTCGACTCATCGAGATCTCTAAATAGAGACTTTGTACCAGACATATGATTCGAGCATCCACTATTAATAATCCAAACACCATCAGCATTGTCTGTAATTGAAGAATGAGCCATGAACAACTTACTTTCATCCTCAACTTTCTCAGAGAAATTGGCATGCTTCTGCTCATCTCTTTTCTTGGTCCAACAATATGCTTCAGTGTGGCCGGACTTCTTGAAATACCAACATTGCAAGTTACTCTTAGGCTGACGTGACTCACTAAATTGTCCTCTACCTCTGCTACTGCCTCGAGCTCTCCCAGGACATCCACCTCTACCTCTACAAGAGAAATTTGAGGATTTTTCTTTGGAGAAAGATGGCTCCTCTTTCACCTGGGAAGTCTTTTCTTCAACCTTCTCATGTGACCTGTTTATCCTATCTTCATGAGCTAACAAAGAACCCATTAATTCATCAAATGTATAATTAGATAAATTCTTGGATTCTTCGATAGCAGCAACCACATGCTCAAACTTATTGGTTGCTACAACAGTTTAATCGTTAATTTTCTCTCCATAAGACTTCATGAGATAAACAATTATAGAGACTCTAGACATATAGTCTTGCACAGATTCACCATTTTCCATACTCAAAGTTTCGAAATCACAACCCAAAGTTTACAATTTAACAGGAATTACCTTTTTATCTCACATATACTCTAGTTGCAAAATTTCCCAAGTTTCATTGGACGTCTCCGCTGGTGAAATTCTGGGGAAGATATCATCATGAAGGGCTTGTTGAAATAGGAACAACGCCTTCGAATCTTTCCTGCGATTTTCCTGGAGTTGTTGAGAGTGGCCTTCATCCAGGAATGGAAATCCATTCTCCACCAAGTTCCATTGCTCTTGAGACTTAAAAAGAGTCTTCATCTTAAGACTCCAAAAATGATAATTCACCCCTTTAAAAATTGGAAGAGGCTGAGAGTTTGAATTGGTCTTCACTACCAATTTTATGAATTTCTCTCGTGTTTTTTACAATCTCTCTTTCTCACTTTCTCTATGACTCGCAGATTAACAAACCAGGCTTCTCGGATACCAAATTGTTAGAAAAAAGAAGAGTAAAAGAAGTAAGCAGACTATGAGAAAGAAATAATTTTTTCACTACTTGATTCCACGCTTCTTAAAACAGCCAGATATAGTTCCATTTATAGGCTTACAAATTACTGGCTCCGTCCCATTTTATATGTCACTTTTTTTACTTTGCACTTGCATTAAGAAATAATGTAACTTTAATGTTCTACCCTTATTTAATATTTTCGTAAGTCAACTTTATAATAAATGATGATTACATTATCAAGATTAAGTAACTACTCTATCAAGGGTATAATAGGCAAAATATGGTAATTAATGCATAAATTTTATAAAATGACAAGTATAGTGATCCAGCTATTTATAGAAAGAGATGATATATAAAATGGGACGGAGGTAGTAATAAATAAAGCTAAAAATAGAACTAACAAGTAATGGTTAAACATGGGTAAAACACTGAAAACGTGTCCTACTAATATAACTAAAACAATAAGTACGCAATAAAGAAACTGACCAAGTTAAATTTAATTCCACTAATACTAAAAAACAGGACCATAATAAGATGGACAAACTACCTAACCACACATACATCACCATCACATATGCCATATTTACCTCTAGTTTAAAATATTACACATATTACCTGTCACGATCCAGGGGTATCCCCTAGATGTAACACGGTGTACTCGACACCGAATGGGTCTTATACAAGCCCTTACCATATCATAAACATAAGTAATAGAAATGATGCGGAATTAAAACTTTTTACAATCAAAGTCTTTTCATAAAATCAAAAATGAAAGTCTAGACATTGTCTCATTAACCATCTAATACAATCGAGAATCAATAAGGGTCACAACCCTTTACAACATAGTTTCAAACGAAAATGTAAAAAGAAACTAGAAATGAACAACTCTTGTCCTTGAACCATGAGGACTCACCGAAAGCGTGGAGAATAGTCAATCCAAACTTTTGATCAAGAAGGAAGCACACCTCAACAACCGGGCCCTACACTTATAGAAAAATGTAGAAAATATGGGTTAGCACAAAATTGCACTAAGTATGGAAGCCATGCATAAAAATCCTTAAAACATGCTAAAAGGGACAATTAGTTTAAACCATGCTCTTTGTCAACTTTAAGAATCATTATGCACAATAGTGTAAATACATAAGTCAACCATTTCATAAGAAACCCTAAGCCATACTTGTGCAATGCATAGACAAGATCCCATAATCCTATCTAATACTAAGTACAACTTTTAGGCTACCATAATCATGCATATCATACCTTGACCTCATCCATAGCCAATGCTCATAGACAAGGAAACGTTCATGTTCATAGCTTGTAGCAAGTAAAGTCATTCTTAGCAACAATCCGTATCATACAGGCATAATTCATATATCTACATAGCATAAATAAACCACACCATAATCCCTTTCAAAGCCTACTTGTGCAATGTATAAGTGAAGTCTCATACCCCCACTCACACTAAGTAGGGCTCCTTGAGAAGTCATAAGTATAGTTCATGTTCATGTCATAGTTCATATTCTTGTCATGTAGGGAAATAACCTTAACCGACATAGACCATGTGAGCTACATGGAATTCGGTGTCATGTCCCACACCAAAAAGAGATGTCCTACTTGCCTAATGTAGAACTAAATGTATTAGCTTTTAGGTGGATCCACTAGCTAAAGACCTATGTGGGCACATAGTTATGGAATAGGGAAATTGCTTCTAGAAACCCCAAACCTATTGTATTGACGAAGGAGCTTCCATCTCATGAGATTACTTTAGATGACCCAGCCTTTTGAATTGACGGGAGGGCCTCTATCTCATATTCCATATCCACTCGGTGCTAAGCATTATTTCCCAAAATTATATGTTTAGTCTTGAATTGAAATTACATGCATGAAGGAGTATCTTATCCTTCATCCAACACAACTCATAAAGTAGCTCATAGATTCACTGAGTGAGAATGAACTTTCAACCTTAGAATCATCATTAACATGTGAGTAAAATTTTCACATCATGTTCATAGTGTGTTCATGAGAATAGCCTTTCAATCAACACAACAACATTATCATAGTCATAGACATTTCATGCATAGTCACGTGTAAGGGTATGGGGATAATGATCTTTCAACAATACAACAATTACGCCATAGTAATAGAATCTTCACTCTCTAAGTGAATCATAAGCTCATACACAATTCTCATAAACATATACAAACCCTCATAATTTTCCCTTCAAGGACCATGAATCACATTCAATCCAAACATATAGAATTACTACATTAGATATGGAGAATATCATGATTCAATAAACTCAATCAATATAGACATAATCAATTGACATGCTTCTATAATCAATCAATCCACATCATGAAATCACAATTTGGTAATATGGGGGATTCATGGGTTCTTGAGGGGATTTCATCATAAATCAACAATAAATCACCAATTCAATCATAATCCATCATAAATCAACCATTGAAAATGTTTTGAAAGAGAACCTATGACTTAGAGTGAAACCCTAGCTTTTGAAGAAATTGGAAGCTTTGAAATCCAGTTTTGAAGGGACTTTATGGGTGAAGGCTACCCATAGATGAAGAACCACCATACCTTATGACGATTCCTCATAAAATTGAGTGGAAATATCGGTCCTTGAACCCTAGACCTTGACTTCTTCTTCTTCTTCAATAGAGGTTCTGGTGAGAGAAATATTGGAGAAGTTTTGATTTGGGAACTTTGGTAGTTACGATTTTTGAAGACTAAGTTTTAGGGGCTTTAAACACTTATATACTAAGTCTAAAATAATACAAAATGATGCCACTTAATGGTTAATTAAATTGGAAAACCCTAAACTACCCCTCAACTAACTCCCTAAAACCACCTTTCAGGTGTGACCCACGACCCCCTCACACCTATAGATTGTCGATGGACCCACAGCCCATGCTGGTGAAGCATGGGTCATGGTCTGGAGCTGGTTCTGGGAGTTGTTATTGGCAGGCCTCACCCACGATTCCCCTCTACGGGGCGTGGGCTGATCCACGAGGCGTGGGTGCCCTCCGGGGGTCACTGCCAGTCAGCCTCTTTGAGGCTTTTCCTCAAGGACCCATGGTTGGTCCTTGGGGTTTAGGACTTGACATCCTAACACCAAAGCATGAAATTTAAGGCACAAGGAGGTATTTTTAAGGCTCTAATTCTAACGTCAAGCTTTGACTTAGCCTACTAGTTTTAGGTTAGACACTAGTTTAGTTTACAAGTTTCCAGAATGTTACGTTACCACTTTTTAATATTTATACCATATATTTTAAAAGATTTAATCAGATACACATATCCTTTAAATATGGTATTGGATAATTATCTTAAATTTAAACTCCTTAATTAATGGTCCATTAACAAATCAATTTTTTTTCCTATTCTCATCTGCCGCCGTTCCCCACCCCAATGTCCAGCAACCCACTTTCTTCCTCTTTTATTCCTTCAATTTTCTCAATACATGTTTGCATGTTCAAATCAGTATTTTACATATATTTTTATTTCTATTGTTTTATTATTCTCATGTATCTTGATTTTGTATCTGAGTTAAAATTCATAATGTTCTTAAGCTCAATTTTAAAAGTTTTACAAATTAGGTTTTATATTTTTTTGATTTCTTTGTTTCTCAAACACTTTAATGGTTGACCATTCTCAATATCGGATGATTCTAACTGTTAAAGGTACTATACATTATCAATATTATACTAAATCAAACAACTTTTATTTGTTTATTTTTACTCATGAATTTCTCATTGTAGGGAGTGACTCTTCATCCATCAACATTCAAGACGAGAATAGATCTAACTATAGGAACAACCCAATCAAGATGGAAGAATTATATCAAGTTTTAATTAACATAACAAATACACCATTAGATATGCAACAATGTTGGATACGCATCAGGTGTACATGTATCTAGCTAAGAGTTCATGTATCTGACTTAAAATTATATGTATCTATGAGAAAAAAATTTCAGATGCTAAAAAAAGAAGAATTTTGAAATTTTTTACTTTTTTTTTTGGATTAATGATAAGACAGATACTCTACCATTGTGATTTGTTCCTAAAATCATGTCTTTCAGTTACATTTCATATTAGATACACATAATTATATGTATATGCTTATTATATATCCGAGATACATGCTTTTGAATATAATGTATGACATTGATACTTGATACATCAAATTAATAATGGCTACATATAAAAGCCACATGAAATTAAAATTAGATTATATAAATAGATACATGAAATTAATAACAAATACACGAAATAAATCTAGATACTTCTATGATACATATGGATGTACATGTATCTAAGTGTTTAGTTTGTTAGATACATCAAAGTAATTTGATTTATTTATCAAATTACATGACTAAGATATACATGTTTTTTGTCTTTTATTAAAAATATTAATGAATTTATTATTTCAAAGAATAATAAACTGAAATTAATTAAACATAGATATACTCCTTGATTTCCGCCTTATATTAAGGGATTTGATTAATTTAAATTTTCAAAATTAATTGTCCAATTATTATGAAAATTCTCAATTACTCCTCTAATTAAGAAAATAAGTTACAACCAATTAATTTAAACAAATAAAATACGTATCTCAGTTTTAAAATTCGACAAATACATGTATCTCACGAATTTCAACTCGTGTATCCTAAGCATGAAATATGGTAGAACAAGTAATCTTTGAAACTATCAGGAATGTTAGTAATTAGGACCTAAACTAGTGGAATTTATGTAGTTTGTTCTGCACTTGGTTGATTCTTGAAGAATTAGTCAACATCAAGTGCGGAACTTGGTGGTTCCGCCACTTGCAGCTCATGTAACAACCTAGTAACAGTGAATTTTTTTTTATTCTCTTTTTCTCATTGAAGATAAAAACCAACACTTATACAAGAGGCTCCTGAGGATCCGAGTCTCCTAACATTTCTAGAATACACAAAGAGAAAGGATACATATATATATATAAAACTTCTAGTTATCTATCCTTGTTAGAGTCAAAGTACATTTATCCTTTACATGCCTCCTCAAGTTGAGCAGGATGTGGGAACACTGTCAGCTTTTTTCTCAGCATCTGATTGTGTGCTTTGGGAAGAGCTTTAGTAAGGACATCAACTATCTGATCATGAGAGGTGATATACTTATGTATAAAAGCCTTGTCTCGGACCTTCTCATGGACAAAATGAAAATCTATTTCCATGTGCTTTCTGCGTGAGTGAAAGATTGGATTTGCAGTCAAATAGGTGGCACTTAGGTTGTCACACCAAAGAATAGGTGCGGGCGAAGCAAGCTGGCAGCCAATCTCTTTAAGGACCATTTCCAGCCACGTGAGTTTAGAGGTAGCACACACAAGTGCTCTATACTCTGATTCAGTACTCGAGTGGGACACAACATTTTGCTTTCTAGATGCCCAAGAAATCAAATAAGAACCAAGATAAATGGAAAAAAACCATTAGTGGATTTGCAATTATCAAGGGAACCACCCTAATCAACATCACTATAGCCATGTAAAACCAGTGAGGATTGCCGTGTAAAGAAAAGACCATGTGAGGGAGTGACTTTGATACATCGAAGTATTCATTTCACTTCCATTAAGTGAAAATCCAATGGTAAACATATGAACTGTGATACTTTGTCAACTGAGTAGGCGAGGTCAGGCCTTGTAAATGCTAAATAGTGCAAAGCACCGACAATACTTCGAAACAATGTCTGATCATGAAAGGGTTGATCATCCAAGGAGGATAATTTGGTTGAAGATGAAGCTGGAGTAGCCACCGAGCTGCAAAAATCCATTTGAGCACGTTTAAGTAAGTTAGAGATGTACTTCTGCTGGCACAAATGCAAGCCGGGGGGGGGTTGTCCAGGTTGCTTCAATGCTCAAAAATATGAAAATTTTCCCAGATATTTAACTGCAAATTGTGATTGCAACTTAGCTATCAGAGAGCTAATACAACGAAACCTATTTCCCATCTTCAAGTTAGCATCAATATAAACCAAGCAAAATATTTTGACACCACCAGAATGCAAAATAAAACAATGAACTATCTACCTTCGAGCACTTGAAACCAAAGGAGACTAGTGCATCAATGAGGCATTTATTCCACATGCGAGAGGTGTATTTAAGGCCATAAAGTGATCATTTGAGTAAGCACACATAATCTTGTCGTGAATGATTAACGAATCCCATAGGTTGGGACATATAGCAAATTCAGCTAGATGTTCATGAAGAAAGGCATTGGAATTGTCCAACTGAGTAATATGCCAATGGTAAGAAATGACCAGCGATAAAAGCAGTCGAATAGTGGAAGATTTAACTACCAGGCTGAATGTATCATATGATAACCCTTGACTGGAAGTGTTGCCTTATACTGTTCTACTGATCCATCTGGCTTCATCTTAGTTTTGTAGACCCAGTTGCATCCAATCACATTATGGGACAGAGAATGTGTAATTAGCTGCCAAGTTCCATTTTGTATGAGGGCATTGTATTCGTCATGCATAGCTTGGTTCCAATTCTTGTCTTTTTCAGCTTGCGAATAGCAAGTTGGGTCTGGTGAAATCGATGTCACAGCTAAAAGTCATATGGGCTGTTTTGATTTTAAAGGGCCCTTTTGAGCATAAGTCACCATTTTGTGGGACTTCAGAAGTGTGGGATGCAGGGAAGAGTTGGATAGTAGGTGATTAGGCATGGGTTCACAACATGTGAGATCATTAGACAAAGAAATACCATATGTAGTAGGCTGACCACCTGAGGAAGAGACGCTTGCATAGAGCTAGCTGGGTCTATTGTATCAAATCCATAGGCTGAAGCTAGTTGGTTAGAGGACGAGGGAAGTTATTGCACAGGAGCATCTTGACACCAATTTGTGTGTATATTCGAATTAGGAGAGGCTGCAACAATATTTGGAGCTGGCAACTAAATGGTAACATGTGTGCTATTAGAATCGTCCAAAGTAGTAGGCACCACATCATCCTGAACAACGAAAGGAAAAGTACTTTTATAAAAAACAACATAAAGAGAGACATAAAATTAAGACGTTAGATGATCAAAACACTAATAACCCTTATGAATCTTGTTGTAACCAAGAGAAACACAATCTTTAGAGTGAGGAAATAATATATCTTTTGTGTAAGGACGAAGCCATGGAAAGCAAAGGCAACCAAAAATTCACAAACGAGAATAATTTGGATATGTTTTGAATAAAATACTAAAAGGAGATGAATTATTCAATTGTGCAGTGGCAATCCGTTGATTGTAAAAACAATAGTGTCAAAAGTAGTGGTCCAAAATTTTTGAGGAACATTAGCATAATTCAACAAAGCACGACTGGTTTCAACTCTGTGTCTATGTTTCCTCTCAGCACAAGCATTTTATTCTGGAGTATAAGGGCACGATGAACGTTGAAAAATGCCATTTTCTCTCAAGTAACTAGTTAACACCTGAAATTCACCCCAGTTTGCTTGAAAGCATTTTATTCGGTGACTAAAGAGCTTTTCCACAATTGTACGAAATTGAATAAAAACGGATAGAACATCAGATTTATACTGAAGAGAGTAGATCCAAGTATATTTGCTAAAGTGATCAAAGAAGATAACATAATAACGATAGCCATCATTATAAACAACTAGGGCAGAACCCCAAATGTCTGAACAAATTAAATCTAGAGGCCATATGGCCTTAAAACTAGACTCACTAAAGGGGACTTTGTGACTCTTGCTAACAACACATGTAGAGAACAATTTAGGAGATAAATGATTAATAACGTTTCAAAGACACTTCATTCAATTCTAAGAGTCAACAATTGTTAATCAGTATATACCCCAACTAAATGAGTTGGGGTCGAATTACACAGGGAGCGGTACGTGTTTAAGATTCAATAGGAAAGTGTGAACATGGTCAAATAAGTAATAGGAATAGACATTATCGAATAAAAACATAATTCAAATCAAGGGGTGACACGAATGTCAAATGGGGGGTTTTTGTTTGAAATTATCAACTACAACAACAACAAATAGTACGAAATAACAATAATGAGACGAGTTCTTGGGATGTGATTCGATTATAGGCTAATGTAGACAAATGGGTAATTGCAACTATTAGAAAATATCTAGCTATTAGTGAGTAAGCTAGACTATAGAGGAGGTAAACTTTCTCTTGAATAATTTACCCCGAATCAAGTCGATTTCTCTCGAACATCGACAAGCATGCAAAATAAGAACAACCCACACCTTAGTCCATTCACTCTCCCGAGCTGAATGTGTGGAAAAGGGTTTAGGATTCACTCTCTCGAGATGAACCTATGACAATCCAATACCCACTGACCTGTCACGACCCGGGATCACCCCCTAGTCGTAACCGGCGTACTCGACCTCGAAGAGGTCTAATACAAGCCTCTTAGCATTCATTCATCGCATAGACACTAAAACCATAAGGAATTAAAAACTTTCTTTACCAAGAAAACATTTCATTAAAAAAAAACAATAGCAAGCGGAAGACTTTCTAGACTTTATACAT
>NC_064284.1:43858305-44047917 GCF_019186545.1 Solanum stenotomum
GTAATCATGGTATTCAACTATACCATTTAAGCTAAGCATAAGCCCATAATCAACATGAAGACAAATTCACAAATTTTTGCCCATTCAAGGCCAACATCCCACATCCTTCAATTCAATAAAGATTCTTAACAATTCACATATATAATACCATATATGAACAACCCATATCATACTAAACACAATTTTTATAATCATCTACTCAAAATCAATACACCCACTTTATGGTGAAATTTAGAGAATTTGGGAAAACATGGGTTCATGGGGATATCTTTCTAAACACCATTAATAATCATTAATACAATGTAAATCATCATTTAAAACCCTTTTTATGCAAGAACCCATGCTAGAATCGAAATTAGGACTTTAGGATTTTTGAAGAAATTTGGAAATACTTTGAATTAGGTCTTTGATTGAAAAGGGATCAAAGATAAAGAGTCCCCATACCTTAATATTGAGAAAGCCCACGAAAATCGATGAAAGAATCCTCCAATTGAAACCCTAGTTCTTCACCCTTCTTCTTCCTTGAACTTGAAAGAAATATATGAAAGGAGATGGGTTTCTTTTTAATTCTAAGAGGAGTGACTTAAATGAAAGGAATTAAGTCATAAAAAGGTCTTATAGTTGCTAGGAAAAGAATAAAATAGCATAGGGTCACTTTTGGAAAAGGACTAAGGACCCATAAAGTCTTAACTTAAAGATTCTGCCCCTTCCCGTCTTAGTTCGCCCTTTTTTTTAGCCTGACAGTGCTTCAATATTTCGGGCATAACTTTTTACTCCAAGGTCGGAATTGGGCAAACTCGGTGGCGTTGGAAAGAGGACTCAAAGACCTTTAATTGGATAGGTAAAGGTCCACCTAATTCATTTTGAGCTAAAAGATATGACCATTTAAAGTTGACCCTTACAACTCACTAGTTCAAATGACTAGTTTCCGGACGTCACAGTCATTTCTCATAATTTCATCAAGTTCTCAACTCCAAACTCACATGTGAGGCTCTAGTTTCACTAGTTCATTTTTAGGGTTGTTACATGACCATCAATCAATAATCTTAGTTTTAAAACCTCTCTCTTGAGCAAGCCAAAAACACAAGGGTAGAACTGAATTTGCAACTATAATTCTTAAATTAAACCACAATTAATGATTGAACTCACTTCTAAACAACATTTAAACTAACAATTAGCAATACCCATAAACTAAATCAGCCCATTATCACATAATCACACCCTAAGAATTGGGGTTTTTGTTTAAACATTATAAAAAGATAAAAATCGTTACCAAATTGAGTTTCCATCAACTGGGTAAAATTGATTTCGTCTTTACAATGTTCCAAGTTGAAAAGTCTCAAAGACCCACTTCCTGTTTCTAGAAAGTGAAAAACTTCAATTCTTCAAAGCTAAGGAAAACTCTCAAAATATGAACACAGATACAAAATGAATAATGATTAAATGATACTAAACTAAATGTTTAAAAATATATTTATAGTCGCCAAAAATATGTTGCGAAGAGTCACTCGGCGAAGTAAGTCGGGTTCACCGATTTACTTGGTGATCCGCCCTTTGGTCAATTCTATCACCCTTTTGCCTTGGCCTTCAGCATCCTCATGGTCTGTAACTTTGGGTGATCCAACACTACATCGCGGAACCACTCGGTGATCCT
Source organism: Solanum stenotomum (assembly GCF_019186545.1). NCBI lineage: Eukaryota > Viridiplantae > Streptophyta > Magnoliopsida > Solanales > Solanaceae > Solanum > Solanum stenotomum. Next base: position 43,859,960 of record NC_064284.1, read on the forward strand.
CCGACTGCTCCTTTCTCTCGCTGACTTGGTTCTCTCCTTCAGGGCTTGGCACACTGGAACTTTAGGCAGTCAAATGGCCATTCGACGACTCACCAAGTGAACTTGGCGATCACCAGACTTGCATTTCTTCGTTCTTTCAACTTGCTTTGTTTCTTTTTGGAAATTAGTGTCCTTGCTTTGTTCCTCAATCCAAATACTTGGAAATCAAGGGTATTACATAAGTTATTAGCACAAAATAAGCATTTGAGGACACTAAATCATTATAAATAAAACCCTAAATGAGTTCAAATCTCGGACTCATCAATAAAATAGGAGATGACACGAAGACACTTTCATCAAAGCTTTACGAACGGTAGGATATGATGCATGAGCTAGTCGTGCATGCCAAACACCAAGGGATGCAACATATGAAGCAGAAGAAGATGGCAATTTCAACACTGGAAGGGAGTATAAATAATCAGTTTTCGGCCCTATATGAAGAATTTCCCTCATTGCGAAATCTTTTACCAAAAAATAGGTAGGAAAAAATTCAACCAAAACTGGATTAGATGCATTAAAAGAACTAATTGACAGTAAATTTTGAGTGGTAGTAGGAACATGTAGAATATTATCTAGAGTAAATATTTTATTAGAAGTAGAAAGTGAGCCTGGACCTATGTGAGAGATAGGCAGCTTGGAACCAGTACCTAAGGTTACTTCTTCAGGACCTTGGTATGCCAAATGGATGGTGAGATTGTCAAGATTAGCTGTAAGATGATGTGTGGTGTAACTATCCATTAACCAGTTCTACGTAGGCTGAGTCGAGGTGCTAGCTAAATTTGATGAGGGTAAGCTAGAGACCCTATTACCACTATTGATTTTGGGTGAAGAGAAAGCACGTGAAATATGACCCTTTGCTTCACAATTATGACAAACAATCCCAAATATAACAAACTATGAAGATTGGACTCCATATTGAGTTAACAGAGTATAACTCTGAAAGTTGTGGTGTTGAGAAGATTGTGTGAATCCTTGATTAGAAGAATGACCATGACCTCGACCACCTCTACCTCTACGTCTACCACTACCACGACAACGTGTGGTGTTAACAAAACTTGGAGTTTATTGAACTGAAGGAGAAATCACATCAAGGGACTCATCCCTTTTTAGTTGTTTTTATTCATACAACAACATGACATATAAGTTGGTCTAGATTCATGATTATTTGGTATAATCTTATCAGGAACTGGTTCACTACTATCAATATGGTGATTAATACCACACCCACAAATCGTTGAAAAAAATGTGTCTTCCATAGCAAGAAGTTTGACGATGTGAGCTTCAAGGTCAATTGATGAGAAAGGTTAGGTGTTGGGGAATAAGTTTCCATTGAGGTGATTGAAGCAACAAATGGAGTGCTTGATGTTCTTGGGGGAATAGAGTCTCCCATTGATGGTTCAAGTGCTCATTTTTTTTTGCTTTAGAGATGAAGAACAAAAAAAGAAAAAAGAATCCTAGTTGGAAGGTTTCTCAAACCACTAGGGCTCCGATTCCATGAAAGAAACTTTTATTTTTCTCATTGAAGATAAAAACAAATACTTATACAATAGGGTCCTGAGGATCCAAAGTCTCCTAACATTACTATAATACATAAAGAGAAAGGATACATAAATATATAATACTTTTAGTTATCTATCCTAGTTAGAGTCAAAGTACATTTATCCTTTACAAACATGACTCTTTTCCTTAAAATGAAAGACATAAGCAACTGAATGTGATCTCCATCAAGAGAATAAAATACGCATTGTATTTTTTTCGTTGGATATTCCTGGCAAGATTTTAATGAAGTGGATTAAACTGTGTATTACTACATTCATGTATGCTTTTACTTTCAGAAGATTTTTTTCCACTAAATTTTTCCTAATAAGATTTTAACTAGGCATATTATGTATTAATGAACAACCCAGAAAAAGGATTATCAAATCACCTTATTTGGTGGATTTTCAAATTATTTATTCCCAATGGTTTTCTTATTTTTATTAGTGAAACCAATATCCTAATGATTTCCCTATTTTTGATTAGTGATACCAAATGTAATATTTCATTGTTTTTCTATAAATTGAACTCTCTTGTCCTATACATATCACATCAAAACTATTTAGAAAACAGGTATAGCATCTGATTTTCATTTATGCTCCTCTATCATTTTATTTCATTATATACTTTTATTCTACAAAAAGGAGTAAAAAATCCTTATATACTATGTGTAAGATTAGATATCATATTAATCTAAATCTAATCAGATAACCTATGTAACCCATAAGAAAAAACATACTTTTTCTTCATATAGCGGAAGTGGAAGAGTAGGATGAACCACTATTGGAATTTACTGGTCGATGATGACTGCCATAATATGTTGGAGCAACCTTCTATAACATAGTATGATTTCTAAATTCTCTATATTATAATTGCAATGAGTGTTTAAATAAAAAAAATATTAAGAGTGACTTATTACCCTAATCATCCTTAAATCACCTCTTATAGGTGGACTCAAATTCCTACATCTTTCACTCACACATAATGGGAGTGCTTTTCCAACTTGAGAAACAAATTCTCTCCTCATCGCCGCAATTATTCATATAGGTAAGTAGACCCATGTGACCAACATACTATGAGAGGTAAGCACCATAAATATTTTAGGAGTATATAACCTCCTATCGAGTGCAAGTATGCCAATAGATCATAAAGTATGCAATTCCATGATGAGTGGTAGATTTGCACTCATTTAGGGTCCATTAAGCTCAATAATTAATGTTCTCAATGCCTAACTTTATCCGTTTCTAATCAAATACTGATGATTTGCATCTATGAAGGCAATTGGATAAGGCATGGATTGAAGCTTAAAAGAATGGCCGAAAATGCAAAAAGAAATGCGCAATGAACATTGTTGATCACCTCACATGAAGGGCAGATCACTGACTGAGCATGACCTTTTTGAAACCGACAGTGCATAATACTTTTGTCTACCAAAGAGAGTCGGCAAACTCTAATAGAAAAGGCGATAGGCCGAATGAGAAAGGCTGACTTGATGCACATCGCCCAAAGTGACAGTGTGCAAGGCAGAGACTTAATGCTCGAACGACGAATTAGGGTGGTATTCAGTGATTCACTGAACGAAAAAGGCTGACTCAATCGAGTTCGCGAATTGATTTTCAAACACCTAAAAACCTAGAGCATAACAAGGCGAGTTGAGGAGTGAAAGGTGATTCGCTGAGCGAGTTTGGCGACAACGGCTAATGTCACCGAGTTGATTGCAAAGTGGATTTTGGGCCAAATTTTGGGAAAATATAAACAACCCAAAGGATAGAGTTTTGAGAGAGTTCGATTAGAGAGTTGAACTACTGAGTTTAGGATAAAGTTTTGAGTGAGAACACTTTACTTTTAGAACAGTTTTTCTTGTCTTCTGAGGATTTTACAATTTAAAGCTTGAATTCGATAATATGAAGTTAAATCCAAAGTGGATTTACTCTTAAATTCTTGATTACTAGTTACCCATGGCTGCTTTTATGGAAGGTATACCTTCTTTACTTTTTGTGATAGGTGCCTAAAATCCCAAGATCTAGGGGGTGCTCTAATAGGGTTGGGTGTTAATTTAATGTTGTGGGTATTGTGCTATGCTCTATTTTATTGTTGTTGATGAATGAATTTGGTCTAATTATCATCGGTTTAACTTAAGGGTTAAGGTTTCAAACTTAATTCCTACTTCTGAGCTCCGGTTGATGCTCGAAAGAGATTAATTAAAGTGGGTAATTAGTTCAATACTTGAAATTTAGGTTTGATATCTATGAATTTCTTGAAAGAAAGGTTATGGATTAGCTCTATTTGCCCTATTCTTGAAAGATAGAATAGAGTAAGGTAATGGGTTATTTAGAAATGGCATTAGATGAGACCGAAATGAGATTCTAGGCATAGATGCTTTGACATCGAAAGATGATTAGCATAATTGAAGATAACTTAGATTATTCATGTATGTACATCACTATAGAGCAACATAATCACTCCTATGTGACATTGATATTGAATCCCCACCCCTTAGATTGCTTGTTAACTCTTGATTTTGTTCAGATTTTAGTTTGATTGCAATTATTGTTAATAAAGCTTTATATTAAGTTGGTATTACCATCCACATAATTGTTCATACTATTCCAAATGAGCTAATTTAAAGTCCAAATCTCTTGATAAAGAATTCTCTATGATATTCCATTCCCTGTGTGATTCGACCCCGACTCATCGTTGGGTTTTTTATGTACTACGATTGCTCACTCTTTTAATTGGTTTTAGAGGGTGGTTTGAGTGTTATATTATATGGCGCCACTGTCGGGGAATGGTGGTTGAGAATTCTAATTGGGAAATTAGATTTTTAATTTGTTTTATTTGTAGTAGAGTTATTTTTTTGTGTTGTTGTTGGCATATTTGCAGGTTGACAAAATGAGTGACCATGGGATTGACAATGATAGTCACTATGGTCAAAATGAAAATATGAGTGACTTAAATGACATGCCCATTAATGTAATTCAAACCACGAGAGTAGTTTGGATACCTCCTACAACCGGGAGGACGGTGTTTCACATCACTGGAACTATGATCCAATTGCTCCAGATGAAAGGAATTTTTGGGGGTCTAGTTTATGAGTATCCCCATGAGCACCTTAGGAGTTTTTATTCAAGGAAGTGTGTGAACTCTTTGTGTTCAAGAATATCTCCCAAGAGTCAATAAGGTTGAGAATATTCCCGTTCTCTATAACGGGAGATGCTACGAGATGGTTGGCAGAGTTGCCAAATGATTCTATTACTTCATGGGTTGAGCTAACCAAGGGGTTCTTGTAATGATTCTTTACACTCTCGAAGATGGTTATACTTCGTCTCCAAATCCAAAATTTCAAAAGTTTTGGAGGTGAACCCCTGTATGAACATGGCTGAGGTTCAAAAAGTAACTCTTGCAATGTCCAACGCATGTCATTCTAGACAATTTGCTGCTGAAATACTTTTGTTGGAGACTTAATTCAGTCAATAAAAGTGTGGTTGATCAATTAGTCCATGGTGGATTGATGAGACAACCGTATGATGTAGCTGCATTGTTGTTAGATGATATGACTAGGGTCAACCGAGTATAGCACACTAGGGAGGACCAAACACCTCTTCTAAAAGTGGGCTTGAGCAAAGAACAAGTTGAGAGGGACCATGAAAAAGATGAAATGATGGCTAAAAATGATTACCCAAATTGATTCGTTGTCCAAGAATGTCGTGGGAAGTGGAACTAAGTTAGTGAATGTGATTGGAACCAACCGTGGGCAGTGCCCGGATGATGCCAAATTTGAGGCATTATACAATGAAGATATTCCATACTTGGGAAATCAAGTGGGGGGGGGGGGGAGTGGGTTCTCACAACCATTATCAATGTCAAGGTCGGAACCAAGGTTGGAACAAGGATAGAGATAATTGTTGGAAAGATTGGCGGAGTTGAAATTGGAGAGATAGGGAGATGGACAAAGATAGATACGTGCCTCCCCATGATTGTCCACGCCCAAAAGATCCAGCTGGTCTAGAAGGAAGACAGACAAAAGACATGTTTGTAAGGATACAACAAGGTTGAAGGGTCTGATAAGTTGTTGAAGGATTTGAAAAAATGACTTCTCCACTTTAACCCAATCGGTTACTTCACATTCAGTTTCGATCAAGCAGCTGGAGACCCAACTAGGTCAAATTGCCACTTATCTAAATTCATGGAAAAAGAAAACTTTGCCTAGTGACACCATCCAGAACCCCAAAAATGATTTTTGAGTTTGAGCAATATATCATGCCATGACTTTAAATAAGGCGCTTCTTGGGAGACAACCCAAGTCTTTATTGATGTTTTTATTTCTTTCAAATAATGTGCATTGTGAGTGAAGGTTGAAAAGAGGTTAAACAATTTCAAAGGGAAGCATAAGTGATGCAAGAACACAAATGACGATTAACCTAAGGCATTACACGGACTAAATCTTGTTCTCCCTTTGAGCGTGAAAAGATGGAAAAGTGCACTGTCAAGATCAGCAATCAGAACTCCAAAAAATGATTCACCAAAGTGGATTATGCAGACTCCATCAGATCCGCCGAATTGGCATTCAAGTTTGGTGTTTCTTTAGGCATGTTCGGTGAGCTTAATCTCCAATTGGCGATTCACCAAAAACATTTGGCGCGTTATTCCTGATCACCAGACGGTCCTGATATAAAAAGGCCAATGGTCTTTTCAAATTTAAAAATCAATATCTTTCAACTCTGAGAGATTTTTTGATTCCTTCTTCTTGCTTCTTGCTTTGTGCATTTTGAGAGGTTGTGAGCCTAGTCTTGGAGTTTCTAAGAGTTCATTTGATTGAATTTCGAGTCAACACAACCTCGACCCCTCAATTTTTTGTTTTAATTTATCTTCAAAGTTGGTGTTTCGGTTTTTCGTTGTTATTTTTGAAGTTATAATGCATACAGGTTGTGGGTCTAAGCCCCTTAACTATTATTGATTGTTTAATTTCATTTGGTTGCATCATATTGTTGGGTTTGAACTATGCCAACATATTCTTGACCATGAACACCTGTGGAATTGTTGAATCATGCTTGTGCTGGTTTAGTTGTTGAATTGAAGTGATTATCTTACTGGATCTATGATTAATTTAATGTGAGTGAAGTCTGAGTAGCTCAGTGTTGACCCAATTGCTCGATTTTGCCCAATGATAGACAGGGTGACTACTTTCTTAAGGGCGAATTGTCAATTAGTGCAATGCTTTATGATAAAATGGGGGAAATCTAAGTACCCATAGGTAGAAAATCATATAGAGGAATTGTAATGTTGGGGGAGAACTAGTATTTGTTGTTTGTGTTGGTTTTTCTATAAAATTTGGCACTGGGCTGAAACTTCCTATTCATCGAGCTTGTCTTAGCTCACAAGGAAGTTAGGTGAATCACAGAGTAAGACCCAACTCACCTTCTTGAGAATACGCATGGCATTGGGTACTGTCTAATTCGGCAGGTTTGTCTTAGTATGCCGTACCCATTTGGTAAATCGCCGATTGAGATATGATGTCTCCCTTGATGCTTGTATCTTTTCATTTTGCACAGTAAGTTTCGGTGGACTAGTTTTAGCCGGCTTAAACCAACTTGGTGAATCACCAAGTTGGCATTGACTTCGCCCTTTATGCTTAATCCCTGAGTAATGTGACACTATCAATTTCAGGAAACTCACCAGAGTTCGCCGAACCTGTTTGGTGATCCTCCTTGCCGATTAGGCAGCCTCTGAAGTGTTTTTGAAATGTGTTTCGGTCACACCCCAAACTTGAGGGGCGCAACTGGATCCTAATGCCAAAACTCAGGCCCGAGCCGACCCTGCTGAACCATTTGCTACTAGCGCATGGCAGCCATACACAATAAAGAAAACAAACAAGTATATCTCGGCTTAAAACGAAGCCCTCGGCCAGCAAGGCCCCTGTCAACTGATCTATTAAAAGAAACAGCTACTCCTAGGAGATCATATAAATAAATAGCCAACTAGCATAGAAGTACTGATTGGGCTGTCAAGGCAACCATGATATCTATACCAAAACTAAAAGAAGGTGTATATCAATACAATAATTCAAACAACTCACAAGCTTCAGCAAACCATCAACATAGGCCAGTATGACCATAACATAGCTATACACCCCACACACTAGTCTGCAAGCCTCTAAGAGTAGTAAAGATTAGCGGGATAGGCCCCAGCCTACCCATAAGATATATACAACAAAAGGTAACAAACCTCCTAGCTCTGGCACCTCCGGAGGAAAGGGGCTAGCCAACCAGATAAAAGTCAATCCTGCTGCTGAGGAGGTCTACTCGGTCGTCTGTCAGGACCTGCATGCATGAATGCAGTGCCACCAAGGCAATGGGGCATCAGCACAAAATAATGTACAGAGTACGAAATGCAATAGACTATGAGGAGGTATCATGATATACTGGAATAATCTTATAAAAAAATCAAGGATAAGATAAGTGTACTGACCTGCTCCTAAATCTAAACTTATCAAAAATAATAAAACAACAACCTAACCAAGCCCCCATAAGCTCGGCAGGTTCAAACGACACACAAGGCCACCAACTCAGGCCCTCATAAGCTTGGAAGGTGCTAATCAACCTATATATCCCTATCGGTATCCCCCTAGCCCCGTAGGCAGTCACGTAGCCCTCTCAGGCATTAATATAGCCCCGTAGGAAGCACATATCTCTCTTAGGCATCAACATAGCTTATAGACAACTCATAGCCCTCTTAGGCAACAACATGGCCCTGTAGGAAGTACATAGCCTTCTTAGGCGTCAATATAGCCCTGTAGGCAACTCATAGCCCTTCTAGGCAGCAATATAGTCCCGTAGGCAACTCATAGGCCTTTTAGGCATCCATAGAGCCCTGTAGGCAGAACATAGCCCTTCTAGGCATAAATCACATTTCTGCAGCTAACCACAATAGCCCCAAGGGCAACGATAACAATCCAATAACTAAAAGCGAGTAATTTAGTTATAAGAAACCTATACAAATAGCCTCTAAGTCATGTCCAACATAGGGACGCTACTAACTGAATAAGAATCCTGACAAGGGAGGATTATATCAACTCAAGCAACCAACAATCAACAATAATGGCTACAAGTGTAACAAGGATAACAACCCAATTACATTGCTCCCAAGCTTTAAGGAAACATGCCGTAAGTAGGGAATAGCCTTAACATACCTTTCCAATGAACGCTCGAAAGACCGTAGTTCCTTCACGAAAGTTGTTTCTTATCTCCTGAGCTTCTCAAACACTATATATACATAGTTCATAATTTAATCTTAAATCGGCCGATTTGCCATATTGCCTCAACTTGTCGAAACGTCCGTAAAAATTCATAAAAACAACCATAAAAGGGTCCCGAGATGATTACCTTAGTTAACCAAGTGTAAACCTTGAAGAAACACCAATAACTATAAATTTATATCTTCAAAAACCAGATCGAAACGCTGCTAATAGAAGGGAAAAATGATTGCCACGTATAGGGATTACATTTTTAGGCACGGGGGCAATGTTTAATGGTAGAAATCGTGAAAAACTAACCTTCAACATGCTAAAACTCCATAGGAACCCTCTATTAAGCTTTCTCTCTGGTTTGGAACTGAAATGAAATGTTTTCATGGCTTAAAACGTTAAATAAGCCGACATACCACATTTTTGACCCGACCCAAATCCGAATCGGATTTTGCCCCGGCAATCCCTAGTAAAACCCTCATAACTTTTTACTCTGATGTCGGTTTAATATGGGATTTTGTGTGTTGCAAACTAGACTCGTAGGCCTTCGATTTAATGGGTGATAGAGCTTCTAACTTTTTATATATTGGGAGAAAACATCCAAGATATTTGACCTAAATTTTAGAGAAATCTTTAAAAAGGAACTTACGATAACTTTCGCCAACTTTTATTTTGCCACCTACTTAACTTCAAAACTTGAGATACAATCCTTGAATACTTAAAATATGACATACCACATCATTTTTAATTTATTACTCTCCTCCCTTGCCTTTCCACAAAGATACGAGTTAATTTAGATGTTTTGAAAAGTCGGGGTGTTACATCCTTCCCCCCTTAGAAACATTCGTCCTCAAATGAAAAAAAATCAGAGTCACGCAGTTAAGTCCTTAGGAGTTTCCAATATTTAGGCAGAGTATCTTTTGGAATTGTCACTATGAGGAACCTAAAATGCAAAAAGTCTAACCTAGGCGTCTGACATGATGACATAAATTGCTAAGCACTGTAGCTCCACAATAACAATGCAAGCAAATATACAATGACAACAACAATAATAATAAACAACAATATAAAAAAAATCAGATAGGTATCTTACCTCACTGAACCAATATAAACTGATATGCCATCACGTTGGGGTATGAAACAAGTGAGGATATTTGGACCTCATGCCATCCTCAGCTTCCCAGGTCACTTCTTCGCTATTCTTGTTTCTCCAAAATACTTTAACCGAAGCCACCTCTTTAGTCCTCAATTTACGAATTTGCTGATCTAATATGGCAAATGGACTTTCCTCGTAGGACAACTCCTTTGTGATCTGAACATCCTCAACTGGAACGACCCGGGAAGGGTCTCCTACACACTTCCGTAGCATAGATACATGGAAAACTGGATGAACAGATTCTATCCTCGAAGGCAATTCTAATTCATAAGCCACTTGTCCTACCCTCCGAAGGATCTAGTATGGCCCAATGAATCTTCAACTAAGTTTGACTTTTTTGCCAAATCTCATAGCCCCCTTCATAGGCGAGACATTTAAGAATACCTAGTCATCGACGCAAAACTCTAAGTCCCTTCTTCGCACATATGAGTATGACTTCTGTCGGCTTTGAGCTGTTAGCAACCTCTCCCGTATAAGCTTGACCTGCTCCACTGTCTGTTGTACTAAGTTGGGTCCAATCAACCCTGACTCACCTACCTCGAACCATCCAATGGGGGATCTACATTTTTGCCCATACAAAGCCTCATAAGGTTCCATCTCGATGCTGGAATGCCAACTATTATTGTATGCGAACTCTATAAGAGGTAAGTGGTCATCCCAACTCCCCTTCAAGTCTAGCACATACGCCTGTAGCATATCCTCGAGTGTCAAAATTGTGTGCTCAGCCTGGCCATCTGTCTGAGGGTGAAAGGCTGTACTAAGATTAACCTGTGTCCCCAGTCCTTTGGAAGGACTTCCAGAAGTTGGCGGTGAATTGTGCTCCTCTATCAGAGATAATAGATACTGGGACACTGTAACGACCCTAAAAATGAACTAGTGAAACTAGAGCCTCACATGTGAGTTTGGAGTCGAGAACTTAATGAAATGATTATATTTGAATTTGACCCAAAAAGTTCTTAAAAATGTGCTTCGGAAGTTACCGGAAACTTGTTTAGCTGTATATAAAAAGATCCGTTTCGTTTTTCAAAAATCCGACTTCATATTCTTGTTTAGGGGGTCAAATTGAGTGGGAAATGGGTCTAACCCAAATTTTAGAGCAACCGTATCAAAATCCGAAATTTCCAAGTGAAGCCTTTTTCGAGGGTCTACTTTGGAGGGTCATATCTCCTAGCACACAAATAATTGGGTGACCCATAATATATCCATGGAAAGCCCTTTGAGTTAGCTACCTAACGCACTTCGTTTCACCTCATTCGGAGTTCGGACGAAAAAGTTATGCCCATTTTCGTAAAGTCTGTCCGGCAGAGAAAGGCAATTTCCAGTAGCCGATTTTACTGTTCACCCGCCCCTTTTTTTTTTCTAAGTGTTGGACGAATTTTTTTTCCAAAGGGCATATAGTATTTCCTATATATCATTAGTTCATTCCCATCCCTAAAAACATTTCCCTCACTTCTCAAATATTCTCTCCAACTCAAGAAGAAGAAGAAGTGGGAGCTAGGCTTTGGATTCAAGTCTTTCTTCATCAATTTCTTGCAAGATCATAGCAAAGGTATGGTGATCCTTCATCTAGGGTTAGCTTTCACCCTAGAGTCCATTCAAAGTTAGTTTTCAAAGGTTTCAAGTTCTTCAAAACCTAGGGCTTTTATTCTAACTCATGGGTTCCTTCTTCAAACGTTTTCAAATGGTTATTAATGACTTATTATGATTGTATTAGTATTTAAATGATGATTTATGACGAAAATACTCCATGAACCCATGATTTCTCTCTATTCCTAGTTTATGCCTTTATAAAGTGGGTTGCTTGATAATGAATGTATATGAATCGAACTTGTTTAAATGTCTTTAGATTGTTGAAGTATGTCATTACTCATGCTTATTTTATGGTGTATTGTTGGTGTATTGGTATGAGAGGCTTATGGCCTTAAAGGCATAGTATGAGAAATTGAAGTGTTATCATGACATTGTATGAATGAGAGTTCAATGAAGATAATGTGATCATGTTATGAATGTAAAGGTGTTGTTGTAGGTTGTTCACTGGTTTGGTTGCATAATTACTACCCTATTTTCCATGCTCTTTGATTTCATTACATGCCTTCAAGGTGTTTGACAAAATGTCCATATGTGACGATTGTTGTTGGTAGGTTGAATCCACCTTTGGTGGAAGTGTTATATCTTGTTCTTGTGTGGTATTATTGTGAATTGTAGCCATGAAGGCATTGAGGAAGTTATTGCATAATGTTGGAATATTGTATTATTGTGAATTGAGGCCATGAAGGGCATTATATGAGTGTTATTGTATTGTTATATTATTATATATGAATGAGGCTATATGTAAAGTCATATATGAAGCTATATGTAAAGTTTGTGTGAAGCTATAATGTGAAGATGTTCTAATGGTATTAATGTGATATTGTATAAAGTGCTAGTATGCTAATGAGAAAGCATGTTTCTCTTGAAATAATGATATGTGGTGATGATGGACTATGATGAGTCCTTGTAAGATGATGATGTAGCTCATATGCTAGACTTGAGTATCTTGTCTTGTGTCATGAAAGCTTGATTTTATATATGAATGTTTGGTTGGGCTATGACTTAGTAATGGAGCTCTTCCTATAAATGCTAAAAGAGGAATTGTAGGCCAAGACTTGAATCGGCAGAACTAAGAAATGGTGCCCTTTCATAAGTCTAGCTTTCCTAAATAAATGTGAAACCTTGAAGTGGTGAACCCTAGGGGTAATGACCTTCTTCTTGAGTGAAATGATAGACTTAGAGATGGATGGAGCCGGAACGGCATGAAAATCCTTATCTAAGAAAGTCAAATGAGCTATCCTTATGAACCTTGATTGGCCATAACTAAGAAATGGGGCCTTTCTTGGGAAGAGATACTATGAGTTGGTTGAACTAGAAAAGGAACCCTCTCTAGTACATATGTGAATGAAAATACTCTATGGGAAACAAGGCTAGCACCGAGTGGATGTGGTTAGGATGGTGGCCCTACTTGAGTATGAGACTAGGGCACAATGAACATCCTTGGACATCCCCTAAACCATGTGCCTACATGGGTTGATTATTCGTTCTACCTTTGGCAAGTAGAACACCTTCCACGGAGTAGGGTAGACTCCGGATTCCATGCCTAGCTAGTATGGTCTATGTCGGTTATGCCTATTCCCATCATGTGGGATGTGCACTCTAGTTATTGGATAGGTTCTACAAAGTGTAGGTGGTAGTATGGGATGCTATCTACACATTGCACGAGTAGGCCTAGAAGATGCTAAAGTGAGTTCCCTAAGTCTAAACGACTATTATGTGAAAGTCCTCTTATGTGCTTAAATGTCTCCTAAAGTGGTTCATTAAAGAATTTTGATTTAGTATGTTATATTGTAATGGTACATTCCTTATCTATGGTAACCCTTAGGAACACTTAGGTGTATATAAAGAGATTGTATGGGCGGTCACTTCATGTTTCACTTAAGTGTGGCTTTGGGTAACTTGAGATAGAGGTCATGAAATGATGAAAAGTCTTACTTGTCAATTATATTCATGTATTGTACATTGGTACTAGTTGAGTATGTCTATTATGTGGGTATTGTCTTATATATGGATGATGACTTGAAATGTGTCTCTTATAATTGTGATATGAAGGTTTTATCAAAAATGGCATGAAAGCACATATTTCAAATAAATGTCCTTTTTTTAGCATGTTTTTGCATGGTCATCATACTTAGTACTTAATTGTGCTAATTCCATATTTCTCTATTTTCTACAACTGTAGGTTCCGGAAAGTAAGCGGGTTCTATAGTAAGCTTGGAACTTGAAGTTCTTCCAAGATCTTGTGGTATGTCCTCATATGTCGAGGACAAGACTTTTCTATTCTAGTTTTATGATAAGGTTCTTGTAATAGACTTAATATACTTCTTTTGATTGTAAAGGGTCGTGTCCCTAGTATGTTTTCCCGTTTATGTCTAAGATGGCTAAGAGACTTAGTATTCCGCTTGTGTACTTTTGAATGATGTTTTTAAAAGTGACTTTTGAGTCTTATGGGATTTTATTTAAAGAGTTTTTAATTCCGCACTATTTTACATATCTAATGTGATGAATGCTAAGGGCTTGTATGAGACCTCCGAGAGGTCGAATACGCATGTTACGACTTGGGGGTGCTCTCGGGTCGTGACAAACTTGGTATCAGAGCATAAGGTTTTGGGAAATGGTTCTTAGGTTCAAAGTCTCAAAAGCCACGTCTAGTAGAGTCTTGTTCATCGGTGTGAGTCGCGACACATCTATGAGCGAGAGGCTATAGGACGGTAGAAGTTACACTTCTTTCATTATTCTTGAAGTCGTGCCTTAGAGTTTGGTTTATAAGTGTCCTTTTCCTAATCCTTCTCTTGTGTTTATAGGAAATGAATACGAGGGCTAACCAAAGGAGAGCGGAAGGGGAGTTAGGTGATGAGGGAGTTCGTCCTCAAGTTGTGCAAAATGGTCAAGGTGTGCAATGCAATCAAGTTCCTATAGGTGAGCAAGAGAATGAGGTTCCGGTGGTTCCCCCGGCCATGACTAATGAAGAGATTAGAGCGGCTTTTGTGACCCTAGCCCAAGCCATGACGGCTCAAGCAAATAGAGATATGGGGCCTAGGGTGAATGCTTATGAGAGTACGGTAGCCTCAAGGTTGAGAGACTTCGTGAGGATGAATCCTCCTATCTTTTTAGGCTCTAGAATTGGAGAAGATCCCCAAGGATTCTTGGATGAGATTTACAAAATTGTGGATGCTATGGGAGTATCTTCTAGAGAGAAAGCGGAATTGGCTTCATACCAATTGAAGGAGGTGGCCCAAATTTGGTACACTCAATGGAAGGCAAATAGGCCGGAAGAAGCGGGTCCTATAGAATGGGAGGAGTTTAAGGAAGCATTCTTGGGTAAGTACTTTCCCCTAGAGAAGAGGGAGTGCAAAATTGAGGAGTTCATTAATCTTAGGCAAGGTAATATGAGTGTGGAGGAGTATGCTTTGAAGTTCTCTATGTTGTCTAGGTATGCTCCATCTTTGGTGTCTAACTCTAGAGAGGAGATGAGTAGGTTTGTTACCGGTGTATCCGACTTGGTGAAAGAAGAGTGTCGTACGGCAATGCTCCATGGTGACATGAATATCTCTAGGCTTGTTGTGTATGCTCAATCTATTGAGGAGTCCAAACTTAAGAGGATGAATAGGGATGTGAAGAGGGGTAGATCCGATGAGCAAGGTCAACCTAGGTTCAAAAAGAGGGTACCAAACCTAGATTTTTCAAGTGCTCCCAAGGTTAACCAAGAGAAAGGTGGGGGATCTCAATTTGTTAAGCCTACTTGTCCCACTTGTGGAAAGAAACATTTTGGGAAATGTCTAGCCGGTACTAATGGGTGCTATGGTTGTGGAAAGAATGATCACAAGGTGAGAGATTGTCCTAATATTGTGGCTAAAGGAAGGAATGCTAGGCAAGCTCCTTATAGTGGTCCTAGTGTTGATGGTCAAGCAAGGAATCGTTTCTATGCTCTCCAAGCTAACAAGGAAGCAAATTCGGATAAAGGTGCCGGTAAGTCATAATGTCTAGTTTTGTGTTGGAATACTTTTGTGTTGGTTTAGATGGGTTTCTCCTAAGTGGGGGATGGTATGTTGAATGATGAGTTGAGGTGAGTTTGGAAATTCTTGTCTCTTTCTTCTATTCCTAATCAAGCTTGAGTCATAGAATTGTAGAAGCATGATGCATGGTTTTTGGAGTCTTGTGTAAAAAAAAAAAAAAATGAGTTTTCATAATGATGTCTCTCATGTTTATATGCATATATGATGAGTTGCTAAAATATTTCATAAGTTGACTAGTTAAGCATGCTTAAGTGTTTTCTTGATGTGGCATGATTGTGTTTTAATGAGATAATTGCATATTGTGTTCTTTGATGTTGTTATGAGCATGAGGTGCTATGGAGAAAGAAGTTCCTCCAAATAAATGAGAAATGGAAAAGGTTTGAGGCATGTTGAGTTGTAGGTGTGATTCCTATTTCCATAAATATGAATGAAGTTGTGTTGTAATGACTTGTTATGTGGAGTTGATGTTTCCTCCTTGATGAGTGTTTTTATATTGATATAGTAAGATTGTTGTGGGCTACTAGTTTTAAATCTTTACCCTTAATGTGTTTAAAGTGTCATTCGAGGACGAATGTTCCTAAGTGGGGGATAATGTAACGACCCGGAAAATGATAGAGTGAAACTAGAGCCTCACATGTGAGTTTGGAGTCGAGAACTTAATGAAATGATTATATTTGAATTTGACCCAAAAAGTTCTTAAAAATGTGCTTCGGAAGTTACCGGAAACTTGTTTAGCTGTATATAAAAAGATCCGTTTCGTTTTTCGAAAATCCGACTTCATATTCTTGTTTAGGGGGTCAAATTGAGTGGGAAATGGGTCTAACCCAAATTTTAGAGCAACCGTATCAAAATCCGAAATTTCAAAGTGAAGCCTTTTTCGAGGGTCTACTTTGGAGGGTCATATCTCCTAGCACACAAATTATTTGGGTGGCCAATAATATATCCATGGAAAGCCCTTTGAGTTAGCTACCTAACGCACTTCGTTTCATCTCATTCGGAGTTCGGACGAAGAAGTTATGCCCATTTTCGTAAAATCTGTCCGGCAGAAAAAGGCAATTTCCAGTAGCTAATTTTACTGTTCACCCGCCCCATTTTTTTTCTAAGTGTTGGACGAATTTTTTTCCAAAGGGCATATATTATTTCCTAGATACCATTAATTCAATTCCCATCCCTAAAACATTTCCCTCTCTACAATCCTCCATTAAGAAGAAGAAGAACTTGGAGCTAGGGCTTGGATTCAAGGCTTTCTTCATCAATTTTCTTGGGGAATCATAGCAAAGGTATGGTGACCCTTGATCCTTGATTATCTTTCCTTCAAGGAGTCCATTAAAAAGGGTTTCAAAAGTCTTCAAAGAACAAAATTTCTATTTTCTATTCTAGGTATGGGTTCATGGGTAAAATGTTTTCAAAGTCATTATATTGGTGAATTGAAGTTGTATTTATGATTTTAAGATGATTTTATATGAAACTTCTTCAAGAACCCATGATTTCTCTCTATTCCTAGTTTATGCCTTTATGAAGTGGGTTGCTTGATAATGAATGTATATGAATCAAACTTGTTTAAATGTCTTTAGATTGTTGGAGTATGTCATTACCCATGCTTATTTTATGGTGTATTGTTGGTATATGGATGAATTGAGGATTGTGGCCTTATGGGCAAGTTATGGATGAATTCTCTTGTGGTAAGAAAAATGGTTGGGACTTGAGTGTTGTTGATTATGGCTTTGGAGGATGGTAAGTTAGCTTAATCTCATATTATGGATAAAAATTGTTCTTGCTTGGTTTGATCCACTTATGGTGGAGGTGTTTAATTATGAAATGTATTGTGACCATGGCCTTAAAGGCATAGTATGAGAAATTGGAGTGTTATCATGACATTATATGAATGAGAATTCAATGAAGATAATGTGATCATGTTATGAACGTAAAGGTGTTGCTATTGAAAGATTATTTCTCAATTTGACACTCATGAATGTTGATGATAGAATATGAAGGATTCTTCAATATAAAGTATACCTTGAATTGGTAGGGCTTATGCATCATTTTCTTGTATAAATGATTATATTGTTGATTGTTGAATCCTCGGATCGGTAGGCTAGTGGCACCCTTCCACACGAGCTTATAATGAACCTTGGAATCGGTAGGCCTATGGCACCTTTCCATGAAGGTTAATGATGAGACTTGAACCGGTAGGCCCATGGCACCCTTTCAAGAGGAGTTAATGAGCTTTCCTAAATGAACCTTGAAACGGTAGGCTTAAAGCACCCTTTCACGTGTTAATAAATGTAATTTGGAGTTGGTAGGCCAATGGCACCTCTCATATGTGATAATGTCAATGTAACGAACTATTCTATGGGAATGTTGGCTAAGCACCGAGTGGATTTGGTTAGATGGAAACTCCCCCAATAGTTAGGCATGAGTTTCAATGATCGTCTACCTTATCCCATAAACTATGTGCCCGCATAGGTAGCTAGTGGATCCATTAAGCTATATACCGGTCTTCCTTAGGCAAGTAGACCACCTCTTTACGGTGTGGGGACTTATGACACCGGATTCCATGACAAGCTCTCATGGTCTATGTCGGTTAAACGCTTACTTCCCATCATGCGAGATTTCATTATGGTTTCTTGATAGGTTCTACAAAGTGTAGGTAGTAGTATGGGATGCTACCTATACATTGCACGAGTAGGCTTGGAGAGGGTCATAGTGAGTTTCTCTAAATCCTAATGTATGTGATACAATTGTGGCCTAAATGAGGTTATTAAAGAATGTTGGCTCTCAAATGCTTAATATGAGATGCATGCTATACTTGGGTTATATTACGAGTTATTTTCCCTTGTCATGTCTTAATTAATGATATACCTCTTATGTATGAATATGGTGCAAAGGTGAAAGAAAGGAATGATAAGTTACCTTAAGTGACCTTAATGTGGTGCCTTAGTATGGATGGTGGTATGGGACGCCATCCATACATTGCACGAGGTATAGCATAAGGGTTTCTTGAGGTGAAGGTCCAAGGTAAAGGTTTTCATGTTGAAATTGTTTAAAGGTAATATTATGACTTACTTGATGTTTATGCTTGTATTGTATGTCTTTTATGCAACTATTCATGGTACTTCAAAAAGTGGCATAATGCATGGTTTCTAACTAAAATGTCCCTTTTAAAGCATGTTTTGCATGGTCATCATACTTAGTACATTTTGTGTACTAACCCATATTCTTCATATTTTTACTATAAGTGTAGGTTCCGGCAAGTGATCCCTCCTAGCTAGTTTGAAGTGTTGGATTGCTTTCCTCCAAGACTTGGTATGTCCTCATGGATTCGAGGATAAGACTTTTAAGTTCTTTTGTTCATGTAATAGATTTAATAGACTTCTTTTGATTGTAAAGGGCCGTGTCCCTACTTATGTTTTGTGACTGTGTCTAAGATGGCCATGTGAGACTTAGACTTCCGCTATGTGTTTTTAAAGTTGTTTTAATGAAGTTTAAATGTGTGGATGTAAATAAGTTTTTTTTTTATTTCCGCACTATTTTCATTATTGAATACAATGAATGACTATGTGGCTCGTATAAGACCCCTTTGGGGTCGAATACGCCATGTTACGACTAGGGGGTACTCTCGGGTCGTGACAGGCATGACTGTTCTTGACGATGAAATCTACTACCCTAGAACTACTGTGGTGGAGGTCTAGGTGGCCTAATAGAATATCGGGGTCTGGGACGACCCTGAAAATCTTTATGCAAACTAGCGGTCCTTGCCTTCTTCTGTCTCTCTCGACCCTTTCACTCATATACTGTAAATGTCAGCGATCCTCTATGCCTTGTGCAAATGCCTGAATTCGCGAGATCTCCATATTATCATTTAGTGCAGTGGTAGAACAAGTATCAATATAGTCTGAGTCGAGCCGTGCCATAAATCTACGCACCCTATCATGCATTGTATCAACAAATGTTGGTGCATATCTAGCCAATGAATCAAATCTCAGCCCATATTCTCGGACACTCATACTGCCCTGTCGGAGGTTCAGAAACTGGTCCACCCGGTCATCCCTAATCTCTTGAGGCAAATAGTGATCTATGAAAGCTTCTGTAAAGCTATCCCTAGTGGGTAGGGATGCATATTTTCAACTAGATCTCTCCCAACTCTCGTACCACAATACTGCAGCATTGCGCAATCGAAATACCTCTAACTCAACTGACTCAGTCGCTGAGGCATGCATGACTCTAATGATCCTATGAAGCTGATCAATAAAGTGCTGAGGGTCTTCTCTACAATCTGTCCCTGTAAACTGTGGAGGATTCAAGGCAAGAAATTCACGAACTATTGAACTTTCGGGCCCTTCAGAAGGTCCAGCAATATCTGGTTGTCGTGGCCACCATGATATCTATACCAAAACTAAAAGAAGGTGTATATCAATACAATACATCAAACATCATACACCCCACACACTAGTCTGCAAGCCTTTAAGAGTGGTAAAGATTAGCGGGACAGGCCCCAGCCTACCCATAAAGATATATACAACAAACGGTAACAAACCTCCTAGCTCTGGCACCTCCGGAGGAAAGGGGCTAGCCAACCAGATAAAAGTCAATCCTGCTGCTGAGGAGGTCTACTCGGTCGTCTGTCAGGACCCGCATGCATGAATGCAGCGCCCCCAAAACAATGGGGCGTCAGTACAAAATATTGTACAGAGTACGAAATGCAATAGACTATGAGGAGGTATCCTGATATACTGGAATAATCTTATAAATAAATCAAGGATAAGATAAGTGTACTGACCTGCTCCTAAATTTAAACTTATCAAAAATAATAAAACAACAACCTAACCAAGCCCTCATAAGCTCGACAGGTACAAACAACACACAAGACCACCTACTCAAGCCCCCATAAGCTCGGAAGGTGCCAATCAGCCTATATATCCCTATCGGTAGCCCCTAGCCCCGTAGGAAGTCACATGGCTCTCTTAGGCATTAATATAGCCCTGTAGAAAGCACATAGCTCTCTTAGGCATCAACATAGCTTATAGACAACTCGTAGCCATCTTAGGCAACAACATGGCCCTGTAGGAAGCACATAACCTTCTTAGTCGTCAATATAGCCCTGTAGGTAACTCATAGCCCTTCTAGGCATCAATATAACCCCGTAGGCAACTCATAGCCCTTTTAGGCATCCATATAGTCCTGTAGGTTGAACATAACCCTTCTAGGCATAGATCACATTTCTGCAGCTAACCACAATAGCCCTAAGGGAAACAATAACAATCCAATCCCTAAATGTGAGCAATTTAGTTATAAGCAACCTATACAAATAGCCTCTAAGTAGTGTCCAACATAGGGACGTTACTAACTGAATAAGAATCCCGACAAGGGAGGATTATATCAACTCGAGCAGCCAACTATCAACAATAATGGCTACAAGTGTAACAAGGATAACAACCCAATTACATTGCTCCTAAGCTTTAAGGAAACATGTCGTACGTAGGGAATAGCCTTAACATACCTTTCTAATGAATGCTCGAAAGACCGTAGTTCCTTAACGAACGTTGTTTCTTATGTCCTAAACTTTGAAAACACTATATATACACAACTGGTATTCACCTATAAACAGTTCATAATTAATCTTAAATCAGCATATTTACCATATTGCCCCAACTTGTCAAAACGTCCGTAGAAGTTCATAAAAACGACCATAAAAGGGTCCCGAGATGATTACCTTAGTTAACCAAGTGTAAACCTTGAAGAAACACCAATAACTACAGATTTATATCTTCAAAACCCAGCTCCAAACACAGTTAATAGAAGGGAATAACGATTGCCACGCGTATGGATTACATTTCTAGGCACGGGGGCAATGTTTAATGGTAGAAATTGTCAAAAACTAAACTTCATCACGCTAGAACTACATAGGAACCCTCTCTTAAGCTTTCTCTCTGGTTTGGAACTGAAATGAAATGTTTTCATGGCTTAAAATGTTAAATAAGCTGACATACCATATTTTTTACCCGACCCGGATTTTGCCTCGGCAATCCCTAGTAAAACTCTCATAACTTTTTACTCTGATGTCGGTTTGATACGGGATTTTATGCATTGCAATCTAGACTCGTAGGACTTTGATTTAATGTGTGATAGGCTTTCTAACTCTTTATATATCGGGAGAAAACATCCAAGATATTTGACGCAAATTTTAGAGAAATCTTTACAAAGGAACTTACGATAACTTTNCCTAGTAAAACTCTCATAACTTTTTACTCTGATGTCGGTTTGATACGGGATTTTATGCATTGCAATCTAGACTCGTAGGACTTTGATTTAATGTGTGATAGGCTTTCTAACTCTTTATATATCGGGAGAAAACATCCAAGACATTTGACGCAAATTTTAGAGAAATCTTTAAAAAGGAACTTACGATAACTTTCCCCAACTTTTATTTTGCCATTTACTTAACTTCAAAACTTGAGATACAACCCTTGAACACTTCAAATATGACATACCACATCATATTTAATTTATTACTCACCCTCGTCTTTCCACGATGGTTCGAGTTAATTTAGACGTTTTGAAAAGTCGGGGTGTTACAGTTTCAATTCCTATTCGAATTCAACTAATCTTCACAATTTCATTGGTTGAATGTGTGTTTTGCAGGTAATGGCTAAAACTAAAGGCAAGCAAATAGTTTCTTCTGACATAGAGTAGGATAGAGTACCTCTCCTCTTCCTCCTCCATTAAAAAGACATTTGGGGATAAGATTAAATGAACCATCAGAGGCTTCCCAACCTCGACAAACCACCACCCCACAATTATCTACCCAAGATAGGGTACAACCTAGGGTGGTGAGGAAGAAGACAAAAATTAAAATATAAGCTGGTGCAACCTTCGTTTGCACAGGCACCGACTTCCATAGTCCTTCAGGTTATAACTCTAAGAGCTTTTAATATGCTCAAAGCTACATGTGAATAGACTATTCTTAAGGAGGGACGACTCTCCGTTGATGGAGTGATGAGTGACTACCCAGTCATTTGGGATACCATTCATTTCCATCTATTTGAATGTTTTACAAGGGCAAAGGACCCCTACATCCCTTCTTGGGTATGTGAGTTCTATGCGGCTTATGCTCAGGCCTTCCTAAGTAAGTGAAAGGGCACAGTCTGGAAACCACTTGAAGAAGTGGAAGTATGGGGAAGGAAATTCTGATGTAACTCTGGAGCCATCAACACCGCATTAGACATGCCATCCTTTTAATCCGATCTATATTCACTCTGAATGCAACATGATTTGGATTCTCTGAAGGGTTGTCTAGAACTTTTAATCTTTGATTCTTCTCCTTCTTGGATGGTTGATGGTGCCAGGATCAAGAAGAAGGATTTGAATGTTATGGATAGATACCGCTTTGGCTTCATGAGCAGCAACCTGATGCTATCCCAGAACGAGTCTGTTCTTGCCATAACAAGGCGGTATAGGTTGGCACTATCATTGATCATGAGCACATACATGTTGGTACCATTATAGCTGACAAGATGCTAATGAGGGTAAGAACTTCTCCCCTTTCCAATTTAGATCATACATTTATGCATGAGGGGATGAGTCCCTTTTTGGGCTGCCACAGATGTGAGAGTCATACTAGCCTCATCTAATGACATTCAAAGGATAGATGTAGAGTCATACTATTTAAAGTTTTAAGGAAAGCATGAACACTACGTCAAAAAAAGGAATGAAAAGACTGAAAAGAACGAAGAAATGAAGGCTTGAGGTTTGCCGAGTCTACTTAGCGAGTCGCAAAAGGGTCTTACTTCGCTTTTTGTTCTAGTGTGCTGAGCCCTGAAGGAAAGGATCAAGTCGGCGGAAAAAGGAAGCAGTTGGCACATCGTCGAGAGGTTCCGCGAAGCAATACCACATCACATAATAACCCAGAGCACGATGATGTTGAGGGTTGGTGCAAGACGTCGATGAACTACACCAAAGGGCGAATCATCGAGTTGTCGACGATTTTGACTAATAACACCGAATGATCCGCTTCAGCACAAATATGTAAAAACTATAAATACTAGTTAGAGTTTTAGTTTTAGTGTCAAACATTATTATAATTTTTAGTCTAGAATATTAGCTTTTCATATTTTTACTCTAAGATTAGAAGGGTTTTGAAGACTTGAAGAAGAAGAGGGTTTTATCTCTTTCAATTTGGAAGTGGGTCTCTTGGATTCTTCACTCTTTTCCTAAATTGATACTTAAATCTTCATACCCATTTGATTTCAACATCATTAAAGGCATAAATTTCTATTTCTTGATGTATGGCTAAAAACCCTCATTCTTGGGGTGTGATTTAGCGAATATGGGGTAAGATTGTTGTTGGGTCTTGCTTGCTGATAGATTAGATGTAGCTTAACAAATTTGTAGTTGCAACTACAAGTTTATTTATGTATTTTCGACTTGCTCGAGAGAGAAGTCGCGAAACCAAGACTACTAGATTGATGGCCTAAGGAGTGGGTCGACATGAGGTTCAGCTCAAGAGACTGAACCCTAGTCCCATATCCTAACACTCAGCTCGAGAGAGTGAGTGGGGTAAGGCGTAGGCTGGTGTTCATGCGGCAAGTGGGTGTCCGAGAGGAACCCATTTGAAACGGGGTAAGTTGCTGGAGAGAGAACTTATTCCCACATAAAGCTTAGCCTAGTCACTATTACTTTATAAATTTTCTATCAAAAGCATGTACCCAATAATTTAGATTAACCCGTATTCCGGTCACTTCCCAAGAATCCCCCTCTCATTGCTTAGATTTCCTTGTTGATTTCTCTAATTATAGCTTACTTGTGACAAAAAACCCATTTGATATTTGACACTTTTGTGTCACCCCCTTAATTTACTATGTTTTTAATTGTTAACTTCTTTAGCTACGACTAATTAGAATGAAATTCTAATTTTCTATTAATATTGACCACCGCTCCCTTGGGTCACAACCCAACCCTTGATTGGGTTACTATACTATTGCACGATCGTACACACCTGTCACGACCCAAGCCTAGGGCCTAGACGTGACCGGCGAATGGGGAACCCGAAGGAACCCCAAACAAGCCTCATAGCGTATCATTACACATCCTTGGTCGCGGAAGCAATTAAAATGACCATAAGCAATAAGCATAATCAAAGGGGGAAATCGGGACTAAGGAAGGAAAAAAAAAAAAAGAAGAAATGATACATAAATACCATAGATGAGTCAAGCTCAAGCATAATACACAACTTGTCCAACACCACCTCTAAACATGAGTACTTAGCGGGGGCCAAGACAAACTACCGGGCTCACCCTCATAGTCAAAACATAACTAAAAAGAAAAGTCTTATACATAGCAAAAGATCATGAGCAACGTCCCCGGAATGGAGGACTCACCAATAACCTTGATAGGAAATCGTATTAGCCACGCGGAGGAGGATGGTCAAGCGGTGCTCCGGTCCCTACATGGTGACATCATGTAGGCATAGAGTATGCATTAGTACGTTTGAATGTACTAAGTATATGGGATGCAATGCAATGCTACAATAGATGGACATCATAGGAAAAATGCATAATCATACCCGATAGATAGCACATTAGAGAAATGATATGTATAATGATGCTTACATAAAAATCATATTTAGTGGGACGTAGTACATGTGTGGTGAGTGACCATCAATATAGTATTTCCAAGGCCTACCACCCCCTTGGAGAGGCGAAAGAGGTACAAACCCCTCAATGTGGTTACCCGGGCCTACCACCCCCCGAGCTAGGGACCAAGGTACAAACCCCTCGATATGGTTATACGGGCCTACTACCCCCCGTACTAGGCAACCAAGGTACCAACCCCTCGATACGGTTATACGGGCCTACTACCCCCCGTACTAGGCTTGGTCGACTCACAACACTATATAGAGAAAATCATATACATGTATCCCTTTCATCATCATTTCAATAATTATATAATCATCCGACTCATAGGATGTACATTGGACCTTCCATTTCCTATGAATTCTATAAATGACATTTTATCAAACACATGGTGGGCTATTGTTCATGTAGATAAAATCATGTCTTTCAAGAGTACTAAGTCCAACCAATTCCGAAATACATATAAATCAGCCCACCAACAACATACATATATATATCAACCTTCATAATTTGATCATGGAAGCATGAAAACCATAAACATCACATAATAATTCCATTTCATGATAATATGCAAAAATAGACCATAATAGAATGTGTAGTAGTAATTCCATAATTCAAGAGTTCATAAATGATCATAAGGACCCATAAACTTGAAGTAAAATAGAGGATAAATGGTTGGACTTGTGGAAAGGAAGGTTTCCACAATCAACCCACATACCTCAACTTTGGAGAATCCTTGATGAAGATTGGAATGGAGAATTGATGCTTGAGATTGAGTCTTGAATCCGGAATTAGAACTTGAGATGTTTGAATTTGGTTGAAGATCTTGGTGGAATTTTGGAGAGGGATTAGAGAGTGTTTTTGAGTGTCTTGAAGCTAGAAAGAAATATAACTAAGTATAGGACAATCCTCTTTTTTATAAAAGAAAAACATCCAGCCGCTACAGTAACTTTAGCTACTGGAAATTGAAATTCTGCTCCGACAGGTTTTACGAAAATGATCATAACTCCTTCATCTTAACTCGGAATGAGGTGAAACCAATTGCATTGGAAAGCTAACTCGAAGGGCTTTAATTTAATAGATAGAAGCCCTTCCAGTTTCTTGTGTGCTAAGAGATATGCCCCTTTAAAGTTGACCTTGAAAATCACATTTTTTACGATTTTCGAATTTTGATACGGTTGCTCTAAAATTCGGGTTAGACCCATTTCCCACTCAATTTTACCCCCTGAATAAGAATATGAAGTCGAATTTCTGAAATCATGCACGGATTTTGAGAAATATGGAAATTACAATTATAGGTGTTTCCGAAGCACATTTTCGGGCATTTTTGGGGTCGTTTCAACACCCAAATTGTAAGATGTGTCATTGATTACGTTAAACATCAAAATGGTGCTGTTGTCGGGGAGTGGTGTTACTTGCTAATTTTTATTTAAGTTAAATTTTTTTCTTGTTAATTATAGTGATACTTACTTTATTTTAGTATTGTTTTGTGTGTTGCTGTTTTAAGCAAAAGAAATGAGTGAGGAAGAGGTGAATGGTAGCGTAGCAGGTCATCGAGATGATATTAATAGTGTTTGCAACCTAACCCAATCTGGAGAAATGGGTGCAATTTGCCTACCACCAGCTGATGGGAATGCAATATTTGAGGTCCCGAGACAACAATGGGGGTTGCCTATTGACACTATGTCAAACCCCAAGAATGAAGTTTGAATGAGGACTTGCGTCGTGCCACGATGTTAACTAAGGCGCTACTTGAGAGGCAACCCAAGTTTTATTTTTCATTATTTTTAAGTTTGAAATAATGGTGTGTTGAATGTGCAGGACAAAGTGTGGAAAGTGTTTGAAAAGTGAAGATAAGTGAGCTAAAGGTCCAATCAGCATATCACCGAAGAGGTCGGTGACCCAGACCTAGACCACCGTTGGACTCAAGAAAATTTCAAAGTGGAGTCTGTAAAATTCGGTGCGCCCAGGAAATTATTGGTGAATCGCAAACCAGGTCAGTGATCACGATATAGTCCGCCGTTAGGACGCCTAGATATCTTGAAGGTCCTATAAAACTTGGTAAGGTAAGTGACCGCTGGGTGTGTCGTTGAATGGGTCGGCGAGCATGACTAATGTTGCAGAATGGGCGAGCTGGACGGTTTTTAAAACCTCCAAAGATTTAAACTTCCAGCTCTTTCACTTTTCCTCACTTTCGAACTGCAAAAACTCACACCCGCACTTTAATTTCTATATTTTTGCATTTTTATAGTAATTTAGTCGTTGATTTGTGCTCGGATTTGGATTAGATTGCCGCCTAGCATTTCAAAGTAATATAACCGACATCAAAGGTTGGTCTTCCGAACCCCGAACTTATTGTTTGTAATTTGTTCCTTTATGCAAATGATATTATCGTATTGTCATGTGCTGGGCCTCTCTGATAGGATTAAATTATTCAAACACCTATATTAATTCAAGAATCTTGCCTATTTTGTCTTGATTTTTGAAATCCCTGATGCTTATGAGGTGATTCTGGGAACTGATGCCCAAGTACAAATTGCTGCACTGGGCACTGAGGCCCAGACAGATGGAGAGACTGCATAGATAGGATCCTTTCTTTACCTCCCTCTCTGTCTTACTTTCTGTCACTTTTGGATACTTTACTGTATTTGCATTTGAGGAAAAATATTTTTAATTGTGGTGGGGTGAGGCCCACCTTTTGTGTGAATATTAATGTTCATGTTTTGATTGTGTATTTGGGTTGTGAGCCATAATATTGTGTTTTGCACTGCTTTCTGTGGATGATTGAGCTTGTTGGCTCCTTTTATTTTAAATTGCACAATGATTTGGACCTTTCCAAAAATCTTTGAATTTTTTGCACATTTTCGCCACCCTTTATATGCTGTTGAATGTGGTTGTTCTCTTGCAAAATTTAAGTCTCGGTCTCTATCAATACCAATGACTTGAATAGTTCTCTCAACCGAACGAACATGAATGCGATGAGGCTAAATGAAGTTGTATAGACAATATGTGAACTCTTTGCATCTCATTTTGACTAGCCTAGTATTGAATTGAGTCTCTTGTGATTATCAATGCACACTAGCGAAAGTGTGGAGTCTTGTTTGACTTATAGTGTCAATGCCTAGTGTGATGAGCTTACCTGTGAACTATGCATGATAGATCCTAGAATTTGCCCAGTTGGTCTGGTCAAATGAGTGATGCTATATCTTTATATGATCTTAGGCAACTTCTACGAGTGTGAGCAAATTTGACATATACCTCTTTTGTGACCTACCTTGTGAGCGTGTGATTCTCTCTTGCACACCCTTTGAACCTTACCTTTCTTTGGAAGAAACTTGATGGAAACAATGACCTTTCTTTATCCATCACCCATAATCCTTATGAAGTTGTGGTTAGTTGAATAGCCAACTTAGGCCAAAAGCCTAAGTTGGGGGTGTGGTGAAAAGATAGGGCAAGTCAAGAAGTGCAAGGAAAGTCTCCTCTTAGCCATGGTTTTGAGGAAAATGGAACCTCTCCATATAACAAAAAAGACAGAAAAGAAAAAGAAAAAGAATGAAAAGGAAAAGTTGTGGAATAAAGTTGAAAAATAAAAAAGGGGTTTCCAAACAATTCTTGGAAAGTAAATAATAGGATGACTTATAAGGACTAAGGAAAATGATGAAGAAGAAAGGAAAGGAAATGTTGTGAGAACCACACCTTATGAGGATGAAAGTCACTGAGCCTAAATGACCATACCTTTGCACTTAACCCCATTACAAGCCTTGGAAAGACCTTTTTGATCTTGAGTGAGATGAAACAAATGTTGATTGGAAAATACGAGCAAACCTATGGGTGAAATTATGCATTATATTCTTCTTTGTGAGTGTGAGCGTTGCATTTGATTCCAAAGCTTTAAACTGTGAAACCATTGTGTGAATATGGAATCATTCTTTGTGTGAGGGCATTTGAACTCTTTAGTTGAGCTTGAACTTGCATTTGAAGCAAGTAATGTGAGCATGAGATTCGTTGATATTGGTGAGTCACAACTTGAATCTTTGAGTGCATATCTGATCTTTGCATAAGTAAATTGAGTCTTGTTGTGTGCATTCATGATTGAGTCTTGTATAACACTGTTCGAGACACCCTTTTTGAACGGCTGAACTTGAGTATGCTTGAGGACAAGCAAAAGTTTAAGTTGGGGGTGTTTATGAGTCCACGAATTGGACTCATTTAGGGCTATATATTAATAGAAATGGTGTCCTCAAATGCTTATTTATCTGAATATCTGATGAAAACCCTTAAGTTTTAGGTATTTGAAGTTTTAAGGAAAGCATGGACACTACGTCGCAAAAAGGAACAAAAAGAACTAAGAAATAAATGCTTGAGGATCGCCGAGTCTACTTGGCGAGTTGCCGAAAGGTCTTACTTCACCTTTTGTTCTAGTGTGCTAAGCCCTGAAGGAAAGAATCAAGTTGGCAGAAAAAGGAAGCAGTCGGCGCATCGCTGAGAAGTTCCGCGAAGCAGTACCATATCACCCAATAACCCAGAGCAACGACGATGTTGAGAGCTGGTGCAAGATGGCGAAGAAGTAGATCAAAGGGTGAATCGCCGAGTTGATTGGCGATTCCGACTAATGCCACTGATTGATCCCCTACAACACAAATCTGTAAAAACTATAAATACTAGTTAGAGTTTTAGTTTTAGTGTCGAACATTATTATAATTTTCAATCTAGAATATTAGCTTTTCATATTTTTACTCTAAGTTTGGAAGGGTTTTCAAGACTTGAAGAATAAGAGGGTTTCCTCTCTTTCAATTTGGAAGTGGGTGATGAGTCCACATATTAGACTCATTTAAGGCTTTATTTTGAGAGGAATAGTGTCCTCAAATGATTATTTTGTCTCAATATCTGATGAAAACTCTTAAGTTTCATGTATTTGAAGTTTTAGTGGAAGCATGGACACTTAGGCACAAAAAGGAATAAAAAGGCTGAAAAGAACGAAGAAGCTGAAGCCTGAGCATCACCAAGCACACTTGGCGATTCACCGAAGGGACGCACTCCGCCCTTTGTTCCAGTACGCGAAGCCCTGAAAGAGCAGGATCAAAAAGGCGATGATGGGAGTAGTTGGCATTTTGCCAAATAATTCCGCAAAGCAGTACTATCTTGCCCAATGGCACAGAGCACAACCATGTTTAAGGCTAGTGTAAGACTGCGACCAACTACGCCTAAGGGCGAATCACCGAGTTAATCGACGATTCCGACTAACCTCGCCGAAAGATCCGCCAACACTATTTTCTGAAGTCTATAAATACTAAACTTGTTAGTGATTTTTAGAGAGAGGAACAGTTATTTAAATTTCCACAATAGAATAGTACTTTTTGGGATATTTTCTCTCAAGTTTGGAGAGGGTTTTTGGGAGACTTGAAGAAAGAAGGATTTCATCTTCCCCAAGTTGGAAGTGGGTCTTCTCCATTCTTCTTCCTTTGCTTAAATCAAGGTTTAATTCCTTATACCTATTTGATTTTGGTATCATTTTAGGTGTATTTTGTTATTTCTTGATGTGTGGCTAAAAACCCCATTCTTGGGGTGTGATTTAGAAAATATGTGTTGATATTGTTGTTGGGTCTTGCTTGTTGATAGGTTAGATGTATTTTAATGGTGATTTTACCTAGTGGTTGTGGTTTAATTTAATGGGTTTGTAGTTAAAAATATAAAACCACCCGTGTGTTTTTGGCTTGCCCGAGAGGGATGTCACGAAACCAAGACCGCTAGACTGATGGCCTAAGGAGTGGGTCGACTTGAGGTTCAACCCGAGAGGGTGAGCCCTAGTCCCATATCCTAACACTCTGCTCGAGAGAGTGAGTAGGGTAAGGCGTAGGCTGGCCTTTATGCGGCAAATGGGTGTCCGAGAGGAATGCATTTGAAACTGGGTAAGTTGCCCGAGAGGGAAC
This sequence comes from Solanum stenotomum, assembly GCF_019186545.1. Taxonomy (NCBI): domain Eukaryota; kingdom Viridiplantae; phylum Streptophyta; class Magnoliopsida; order Solanales; family Solanaceae; genus Solanum; species Solanum stenotomum. The sequence goes on from NC_064284.1 coordinate 43,891,102, forward strand.
TTATTTCCGTCTAAAACTTAGCCTAGTCACTATTATCTTGCAAATTTCCTATCGAAAGCATGTACTCAACGATTTATCTCAATTTGTATTGCGGTCACACCCCAAGAACTTGTCCCCATACTTGATTTTCTTGTTATTTTTGTTGTTTTTACTACTTGTGACAAAACCCCCATTTGATATTTGACACCTTTGTGTCACCCCCGTTTAATTTACAATTATTTTAATCGTTAATGTCGTTAGCTACCACTAATTAGAACTTAATTTTATTTTTCTATTTATTCTCAAAACCACTCCCTTGGGACACGACCCCAATCTTTAGTTGGGTTACTATATTATCGGCAATCGTAGACACTCGTACTGTAGGTTAGTGTCGTTGGTCAAGATAAGCATCAATATTACGCCGCTGCCGGGCAGTGGTGTTATTTGGGAATTCTTAGTTAAGTAGAATTTTTGTTTTTAATAGTTGTAGTTTTACTAACTTAATTTTTGGTTTTGTTTTTCTTATTTGTGTGTTGAAACAGGAAGGATGAGTGTGAATGATGACAAAGGTCCCAAATGGACTAAGTGTTATCTTCTCTCTACCCAGAGACAAGAGAGGGGTGGCCTCATGAAAATGAGGCAAACCTCACTAATGGAACTTGAGTGAGGAGTTGCATCGTGCCACAACGTTAAATAAGACGCTTCTTGGGAGGCAACCCAAGGTTTTACCGCTTTATTTTTTCTTTAATAAATAATGGTGTGTTATTTGTGTAGGTCAAAGTATGAAAAGTGAGTGAAAAGTGCAAATGGGTGAGCCAAAGGTCCAGTCGGTGCATCGCCGAAGAAGTCGGCAACCCCGACTGAAACCGTCGATTGGACTAAAGTCAACTTCAAAGTTGAGTCTGTTAAACTCGGTGTTCCCAAGAACTTATTGGCGAATGGCTGACCTAGTCGGCGATTGCGATCTAGTCCGCCGTTTGGACCCTTTGTTTAACTGGAGGTCCAGTAAAACTCGACAAGGTAAGTATCCACTCAGCGGGTCGCCGAATAGATCGGCAACCACGACTAATATTTTCGAATGGGCAAGAACTGGATGGTTTCTTAACAGGCCAAATGTTTAAACTTCCAACTCTTTCACTTTCCCTCGTTTTTAATCTTCCAAATGTCGCACCTAGTTAGTATTTTAAATATTTTTGCATTCCATAAGTATTTTGGTTGTTGATTTGTGCTTAGAGTTGGATTTCATTTCCGCCTAGCATTTGAAAGTACTTTAATTGGGACAAAGGTTGGTTTTTCGAACCCCGAGTTTACTTTCGAAAATTTGGTACTCATTTGAAATGATCTTATCGTATTGTCGTGTGTTGGTCCTTCTGATTTTACTCCACTGATGCCCATATTCAGAGCACTACACCGGGTAGTCAGGCCCCGACAGATGGAGCGACTGCGTAGACATGATCCCTTTTTACCTCCCTCTCTATTTTTCTCTATCTTTACTTTTGGATACTTTCATTTGCATTTGAAGACAAATGTTTTTATTTGTGGTGGATTTGTTTTGAATGTTGTCGTGCATACATATTTGGTTGTTTTGCTTGAAATTGTTTTATAGTGCTTGTGCGAATGTTTGAGCTTGTGGCTCTTTTTTGTTTTAAATTGCAAAGCGATTTTGACCCTTCTGAAAATAATTTATTTTTCAAATTTTTTTGCCACCTCTTGTGATTTAAAGTGGCCATTCTCTTGCAAATTTGAGTCTCAGCTTTGATCAATACCAATGACTTGAATAGTGCTCTCAATTGAACAAACATGAATGTACGGCTACAACGAGACCAACTGAAGTTGCATAGACAATATGTGAACTCTTTGCATCTCGTTGTGATTAGCCATTTATCAAATTTATTCTCTTGTAAAGACTGTTGCACACTAGCGAAAGTGTCTGGTCTTGCTTGACTTAAGTGTCGATGCCTTGTGGGATTAGCTTGCCTTGAACCTTGCATGAATAAACCTAGAATATGCCCTGTTAGTCTGATTGATTTAGAAAGGTGTACTCTTGAAATGATCTTAGGCAACTTTAAAGAGTGTGAGACAAATTTGACATATACCTCTTTTGCGGCCTACCCGTGAGCGTGTGAAACTCTTTTGAACACCCTTTGAGCCTTACCTTTCTTTGAAAGAACCTTGATGCCCTAGACCTTACTTGACCCACTACCTATAATCCTTTTGATTTGAGGTTTAGCAAATAGCCAACTTAGGCCAAAGGCCTAAGTTGGAGGTGTGGTAAAAAGGAAAAGGAGAAGTCAAGAAGTGCAAGAAAAGTCTCCCTTAACCCCTGGTGTTGCAGAACAATGGAAATCTTTCGAAAAAAATAAAATAAAAAATAAAATAAAAAAATAATAGAATTTCTATGGAAACAAAGGAAATCGGGTTTCCAAGCAATCCATGGAGGTGAATGAAAAGATGACTTAGAAGCACTAGAAAAAGAATTGATAAAGGAAAAGAAAGGAATGCCTTGAGAATACCACATCTCACAAGGAAAAAGTCATTGAGCCTAAATGACCATACCTTTGCACTCATCCCCATTACAAGCCTTAGAAAGACCTTTTTGATCTTGAGTAAGACGAATCGAAAGTCGATTGGAAAATAAGGTCAAACCTATGGGTAAAAACACGCATTGTTTTCCTTTTTTTTTGAGTGTGAGCGTTGTATCTGATTCCTGATCTTGAATTGATTAACCTTTGTGTGTGAATATGGAATCATTCTTGATGTGAGGGCACTTAGATACTTCCTGTTGAGCTTGATTGCACAAGTACAAAGTATTGCGAGCATGAGAATCTTTGGTAATGGTGTATCACAACTTGAATCTTTAAGTACACAATTGATCCTTGCATAAGTAAATTTGAGTCTGGTTGTGTGCATTCATGATTTAGTCTTGTGTATCACTATTTGAGACACCTTGTTGAACAACTGAATTTGAGTTTGCTTGAGGACAAGCAAACATTTAAGTTGGGGGTGTTGATGAGTCCACAAATTGGACTCATTTAGGGATTTATTTTGATAGGAATAGTGTCCTCAAATGCTTATTTTGTCTCAATATCTGATGAAAACTCTTAAGTTTCAGGTATTTGAAGTTTTAGTGGAAGCATGGACACTTAGGCACAAAAAGGAACAAAAAGGCTGAAAAGAATGAAGAAGTTGAAGCCTGAGCATCGCCAAGCACACTTGACAATTCGTCGAAGGGACGCACTCCGCCCTTTGTTCCAGTACGTGAAGCCCTGAAGGAGCAGGATAAAAAAGGCGATGAAAGGAACAGTTGGCGTTTCACCGAATAATTCCGTGAAGCAGTACTATCTCGCCCAATGACATAGAGTGTAACGACCCAAGGGCACCCCCTAGCCGTTACATGTATATTCGACCTCTCAGAGGTCTTATACAAGCCTTAGCATTCATTCATCGCATAGATCATAAAAGTCACTAAGAATTTAAAAACTTTCCTTACAAAGAAGACATTTCATTAAAAATAGCAACTGGAAGACTTTCTAGACTTTATACATGATGTCTCAAAACCATCTAATACTTGAATACAACAATGGGGCTAAGCCCATACAAAACTTAAACACAATACTAGAAATACATCAAAAGGAACATGTAGGGTGTTGTCCTCGAATCTGTGAGGACTCACCAAGTCTTCATCGTCAACACTTAGAAACTTATCAAGTAGCCATGACATGTCACCATCTCCCAATCCCTACACTTTAGTTAAAAAGGGAAAGAAAGGGTTTAGCACAATTAAGTACTAAGTATGGAGACCATGCAAAAACATGCTTCAACAGACATTTACAAGGAATATATTCTTTCATATCATTTTTGATAAAACCTTCACTTCACAAGTATAAGAGATATAATACAAGTCAACATTCGCATATAAGACCATAGCCAACTATACACATACTCAACATATCCATATCCAACCCATGCTTAACTTTAGAAGAACACATGCCATTTCATTATCATAGGACCTCCACCTAATATAACCTTAAGACACGCTTGAGTGAGACAAGAAGTGACCGCCCATACAACATCTTCAAGCACACTTAAGTGTTCCTCAAGATTACCTTAGATAAGGACATTTCCTTTACAACATAACATCAATAGACCAACATATTAAAGAAACTACTTAGGAGACCTTCAAGCACATAAGGGGACTTTCACATAATAGTCGTTATACTTAGGGAACTCACTTTAGTATCTTCAAAGCCTACTCGTGCCATGTGTAGATAGCATCCCATACTACTACCTACACGTTGTAGAACATATCCAATGACTATAGTGCACATCCCACATGATGGGAATATGCATAACCGACATAGATCATACTAGCTAGGCATGGAATCCGGAGTCTATCCTACTCCATGGAGGTTGTTCTACTTGCCAAGGGTAGAACTAGTAAGTAACCCATGTAGGCACGTGGTTTGGGGGATGTCCAAGGAAGTTCATTGTGCCTAATCTCATACTCAACTAGGCCACCTTCCTAACCACATCCACTCGGTGCTAGCCTTGTTTCCCATAGAATATTCAATCACATATGTACTAGAGAGGGTTCCTTTTCTAGTTCAACCAACTCATAGTACCTCTTCCCAAGAAAGGCCCCATTTCTGAGTCATACCCAATCAAGGTTCATATAGATAGATCATTTAACTTTCTTAGATAAGGATTCTCATGCCGTTCCGGCTCCATCCATCTCTAAGTCTATCATTTCACTCAAGAAGGGAACATCGCCCTAAGGCCAATCCTTCAAGGTTATACATTTACTTAGGAAAGCTAGACTTATGAAAGGGCACCATTTATTAGTTCTGCCAATTCAAGTCTTGGCCTAGAATTCCTCTTTTAGCATTTATAGAAAGGACACCATCTCTTAGTTCTAGCCCACTTCACACATTCATGCATTCAAGACTTTAAGTAACAAGAAGAGACACTTTAGTCTACTAATCAAGTCACAACATTATCATTTGAGGACACTTCATAATCCAACATCATCACATATATACATCATGAGAAATCATACTTTAAATCACAATGCTATCCACTTTACATAGGATCACCTCAAGATCACATAAAGTCATTCACATCATATCTTCACATATAGCTTCACATAAAACTTTACATATAGCTTCATATAGAACTTTACATATTAGCTTCATATAGAACTTTACATATTAGCTTCATATATAATTTTACATATAGCTTCATATAGAACTTTACATATAGCTTCATATATATACGAACACAATAATACAACAATCATAATCCAAAAGCAACAAGCAACACTTCCACCAAAGGTGGATCCAACCTAAGAAGCAATTATAGCAACATTAAGAGATCAAGTCATCTTACCACCTTTCCAAGGCCATAAGGCACAATACTCAATTCCATGCCACTTATACAATATTCATCAAGTTAGGTCAACTTACCCTCTTTTCATGGCTATCTTCATCATCCTCATATTCCAACAATTAATAATACAATAACAATGATAATAACAACATTCAACTATACAAGCTAAGCTAAACAATATCCAATAACCAACATAAAGACTAAGTCCCAATTTATGACCATTCAAGGCTACTACCTCACATTATACAATTCAATAACAATTTCCAACAATTCAACATAGCTAAGATCATATAAGAATAGCCCACATCAAACCACTCAAAAATCCTTCATCAATTACTCAAAATCAATATACCCACTTTAGACCAAATTTAGAGAATTTAAGAAGACATGGGTTCATGAAGATTTCTTTCTTAAAACCATCAATAATCATAAATAACAACATAAAACATTATTTAAAAGGTTTTCATCCAAGAACCCATGCTAGAATTGAAATTAGGGTTTTTGGGCGAACTTTGAAAACACTTTGATTTGGCTCCTTAAATGGAAGAGGAATCAAGGATAAAGGATCCCCATACCTTAACCTTCATGAATCCCACAAAATTTGAGAAGAAAACACTTGAAACCTTCAACCCTAGCTTTAACTTGACCTAGCCTCCAATGGAGTTCTAGAGAACTTTTGGGGAGAGAAGGGGTTTGATTTGGAAGAATGAATTCTAAAATACAATATACAAGTTTAAATACCTTTAAAATACTTACAAACTTAAAACAATAACCCACATATTACCCAAACTACCCCTCACTTAGTTGGACCTTTTTAAACAAGTCTAACTTGAGTTTTATTTTTGCAGATTTCATCGGGAAACAAGTCCGCGATGTGGAGGTGTTCCCACAAGTTTTTGAAAATTAAATTTCGAGATAGAAGAGTCCGCGACACATCCACGACACAGACCAAACATTTGGCCCTTGGTGGATCTAGTCCGCGACGTGGACATGCTCCCTCCAAGAACAACTTCAGCTCGAGAGAGTGAGTGGGGTAAGGCGTAGGCTGGCCTTCATGCGGCAAATGGGTGTTAGAAAGGAACACATTTGAAACGGGGTATGTTTCCCGAGTGGGAACTTATTTCCATCTAAAGCTTAGCCTAGTCACTATTATCTTGCAAATTTCCTATCGAAAGCATGTATCCAACGATTTAACTCAACTTATATTGCGGTCACACCCCAAGAACTTGTCCCCATACTTGATTTTCTTGTTATTTTTTTTGTTTTTACTACCTGTGACAAAACCCCCATTTGATATTTGACACCTTTGTGTCACCCCTTTTAATTTACAATGTTTTTAATCGTTATGTCTTTAGCTACGACTAGTTAGAACTTGATTTTATTTTTCTATTAATTTTCAAAACCACTCCCTTGGGACATGATCCCAACCTTTCGTTGGGTTACTATATTATTGACCATCATAGACACTCGTACCGTAGGTTAGTGTCGTTGGTCACGATAAGCATTACTGGGTCTCTCGGATTCTGCACACTTTGCCTAAATTGAGACTTAAATCTTCATACCCATTTGATTTCAACATCATTGAATGTATAAATTTCTATTTCTTGATGTGTTGCTAAAAACCCCCATTCTTGGGGTGTGATTTAGCGAATATGGGTTAAGATTGTTGTTGGGTCTTGGTTGCTGATAGATTAAATGTAGTTTAACAAATTTGTAGTTGCAAATACAAGTTTATTTATGTGTTTTTGGCTTGCTTGAGAGAGGAGTCGCGAAACCAAGACTACTAGATTGATGGCCTAAGGAGTGGGTCGACCTGAGGTTCAGCTCGACAGAGTGAACCCTAGTCCCATATCCTAACACTCAGCTCGAGAGAGTGAGTAGGGTAAGGCGTAGGCTGGTCTTCATAAGGAAAGTAGGTGTCCGAAAGGAACCCATTTGAAATGGGGTAAGTTGCTCGAGAGAGAACTTATTCCCACATAAAGCTTAGCCTAGTAACTATAACTGCATAAATTTTCTATCGAAAGCATGTACCCAATAATTTAGATTAACTCGTATTCTGGTCACATCCCAAGAATCCCTTTCTCATTGCTTAGATTTCCGTGTTGATTTTGCTAATTTTAGCTTACTTGTGACAAAACCTCCATTTGATATTTGACACTTTTCTGTCACCCCCTTAATTTACTATGATTTTAATCGTTAACTTCTTTAGCTACAACTAATTAGAATGAAATTCCAATTTTCTATTAAGTTTCACCACTGCTCCCTTGGGACACGACCCCATCCCTTGGTTGGGTTACTATACTATTGCACGATCGTAGACACCTAAATTGTAAGACGTGTCGTTGATTACGTTAAACATCACAAGCTAAGGAGCGAAGAGCAATTCGCCAAGGGAGTTTGGTCAGCCCGACTAATGTCACCGAGTTTGTTGTGAAGTAGATTTGGGGCCAAACTTTGGGAAAATATAAATAGCCCAAAGAATAGAGTTTTGAGAGAGTTCGATTAGAGAGTTGAACTACTGAGTTCAGGAGAAAGTTTTGAGTGAGAACATTTACTTTTTAGAACACTTTATCTAGTCTTCTTGGGGTTTTACAATTTGAAGCTTGAGTTTGATAATATGAAGTTAAATCCAAAGTGGGTTTACTCTTTATTTCTTGATTTTAAGTACCCATGACTGCTTTCATGAAAGGTATACTTCATTTACTTTTTGTGATGGGTGGCTAAAACCCCAAGATCTAGGGGTGCTCTAATGGGGTTGGGCGTTAATTTAATGTAATTTCTATTGTTCTACACTATGTTTTGTTCCTATTAATTCATGAATTTGGTCTAATTATCATGGGGTTAACTTAAGGGATAAGGTTGGAAACTTAATTCCTGCTTTCGATCTCCGGTTGACGCTCGAAAGAGATTAATTAGAGTGGATAATTAGTTTAATACTAGCAGTTTAGATTTGATGTTTATGACTTGGTTGAAAGAGAGGTTATGAGTCAGATCTATTTTTCCATATTCTTGAAAGAGAGAATAGGGTAAGGTACTGGGCTTTTAGAATTGGCATTAGATGAGACCGAAATGATAATCTAGGCATAGATGCTTTGAGATCAAAAGATGATTAGTGTGATTGAAGATGACTTAGCTTATTCATGTATTTACATCACTACAGAGCAATACCATTACTCCTATGTGACATTGATATCCGATCCCCGCAACCCTAGATTGTTTGTTAACTTTTGATTTCATTCTGATTTTAGTTTGAGGGCGATAACTGAAAAAAAAGCTTTATATTAAGTTTGTGGTACCATTCACCCAATTGTTCTTACTATTCCAAGTGAGCTGATTTAAAGTCCAACTTTTTCGATAAATAATTCTCCACGATATACCATTTCCTGTGGGATTTGACCTGAATAGTCGTTGGGTTTTTTACTTACTACAACCACTCACTCTTTTAATTGGTTTTGGAGGGTGATTTGAGCGTTATCATACCAGAGATCATATGGATCACATTCATCACACAAACAGATCATATTGATACCAAGAAAATATGTAGCTTTACCCATATCTTTCAACTTAAATTAGGATGACAACCATGACTTAATCTTGATCATGAATTCCTTATCATTTCTAGCTATAAATATGCCATCTACATAAAATATTAAAATTACAAGTTTGTTTCTTGATCTATTGATATAAACACAATGGTCTTCATCCATCGTAGCAAAATCATTGGACATGACAATATTATGAAACATATATACGACTTCTTTGAAAATTTATTGAGGCCATAAATAGACTTTAGAAGTCTACAAATCTTTTGTTGGTGAACCTTTTCAATGAAACAATTAGGTTGTTTCATATAAATTGTTCATCCAATTCTCCTTTGAGAAAGACTGTCTTCAGATTCATCACACAAACAAAGGAGAATCACACAAGTGAGAAAGTTTCTTTGTAGTCTCTTCTTTTATGATATGTGTAACCTTTCACTACTAGTCAAATTTTTGATCTCGCAAATATGCCATCAGCCGTGACATTAATTTTGAGAACCCATTTGCTCCAGAGGGCCTTGAGTTCGACAAAAAGGTCAACTAGTTTTCAAACTTTGTTGACTCTCGTAGACTGCAATTCAAATTTTATTTCTTTTGTCCATTCATCTATACAAGTGTATGAGATATCCTCTTAAACATTCATAGCCTCGTTTTTATCTTGTAGGAGCATCAAGTTTAGTTCACCTTCTTTAATGTAAAATTGGTGGTAGAGAAACCTTTCATGAGAACCATGATGAGTCAATGATTTGGACACATTTAGGGCTTTATTTGGGTAGATTTAGTGTCCTCAAATGCTTATTTTGTGCCAATAACTGATGTAAAATCCTTGATTTCCAGGTATTTGGATTGAGGAACAAAGCATGGACACTAACGAGCAAAAATGAACAAGGCAACTGAAAGAATGAAGAAAAGAAGGCCTGTTGATCGCCTAATCCATTGGGCGAATTGCCGAGTGGCTATTACCTCACCTAAAGTTCCAGTGTGCCAAGCCCTGAAGGAGAAAACCAAGTCAGCGATAGAAAAGAGCAGTCGGCATGTCATCGAACGGTTTCGTAATGTATTGATTGGATCGCCCAAACTTACAGAACTTGAAGATGCTGAAGGCCAAAGCAAAAAGGCGATTGAACTGACCAAAGGGCGGATCGCTGACCTGATTGGCGATCCCAACTTACTGCGTCAAATGGTCCTTCGAATCATATTTTTGGCGACTATAAATACATTTTTGAATATCTAGTTTAGATTCAATTTTCATAATATAGAATATTTCTGGTTTTGAAATCGGAACTCTGAGTTTTGAGACAAACTTTTCCTTAGCTTTGAAGAATTGAAGTTTTCCATTTTTGAGAAATTGGAAGTGGGTATTTTGAGATTCTTCAACTTGGACCTTTGTAAAAATGAATTTAATCTTACCCAGTTGATGGAAACATAATTTGGTAATGATTTCTATCTTTTTATGATGTCTAGCTAAAACCCCAATTCTTGGGGTGTGATTATGGGTTGGTTTAGCTTATGGGTATTGCTAATTGATAGTTTAAATGCTGTTTAAAAGAGATTTCAATCAGTAATTGTGGTTTAGTTTAAAGGGTTGTAGTTGCAAATGCAACTCTACCTTCGTGGTTTTGGCTTGCTTGAGAGAGGTTTTAAAACCAAGATTACTGAATTGATGGTTTGTGGGTATTTAGTTGTCATGGGTTCAGCTCGAGAGAGTGAATCCTAAACCCTTTTCCACACATTCAGCTCGAGAGAGTGAATGGACTAAAGCGTAGGCTGTTCTTAATTGCTAGTTGTTGTTGTTCGAAAGAAAGAAACTTGATTCGGGGTAAATTGTTCGAGAGAAAGTTTATCCCCACTAAAGTCTAGCTTATTCACTGATTTAAAACTATTTACTATCAGTTGCAATTACCCATTTGTCTACCTTAGCCTATAATCCTATCACATCCCAAGAACCCATCTCATTACTTGTTAATTCGTGTTATTTGTTTCTATTGTAGTTGATAATTACAATCAAATCCCCCTGTTATTTGACACTTGTGTCACCCTTTAATTTGAATTATGCTTTTATTCATAAATATTTATTCCTATGATTGACTTGAACATATTTGTACTTTACTCTTGATTCTTAAACACGTACCAATCCTTGTGGGATTGGACCCCAACTCATTTAGTTGGTTTATATTACTGACTAAAGATCATTGGCACTTAGTATTGGATGAAGTATCCTCAAACATGAAATCAAAATGGCGCCGCTGCCAGGGAGTGGTGTCGGTTGAGAATCATTAGCTAAGTTGAATTTCGTTCTTGTTAGTTATAGTTGAATCTACTTACTTTTAGTTTTGGTTTTTTGTGTTGCTTGTTTAGAGCAGAATAAAGGAGCATGTCTTGCAGCAACGATGACCAAATGGACCACTCTCATTTGAGAATGATGATTCTTAGGGATAACATCCTAAGTTTCAGTAAAATGGAGGGTAAGTCGATCCATGTGTTGTGGCTGAGATTTAAGTTAATATTGCTGCAGTGCCCAACTCATAGAATCTCAAATAACATGCTACTGGACTGCTTCTATAGAAGTGTTGGTCCGGAAAACAGAGGAGTGGCTGACCAAATGTCTCCGGGGGGTTTCACACGACTACCCTACGTAATAGCAGGGCAGCTCCTTGATCACATGGCTAAGACCAACAAAGAGACTGAGAAGGACCAGATTTTGGCCACACTGTTGACTCAACTGAATCTAATGGCCTAAAAGATCGTGGAATTGGAAGCACCAAATAAAAAGAAAGACCGGTACATTCCCTCTCACGAGCATATAAATCCCAAGGTGTACGAGGGTGGACAAATAGAAGAGATACTCTCATTCATTCTTCACAAAATCGAAGAACATGAAAATGTGTTGAATGAGATAAAAGAGAATGTGTCACTGCTGAATCAGATAACTGCTTCCCATTTCATATCTGTCCAGCTGCTGGAGACCCAAATGGGTCATTTGTTGTCACATCTCTACCCCACAAATCAAGATTGAGTGGGGACATCGTGCCACGACATTAACTAAGGCACTTATTGGGAGGCAACCCAAGGTTTTATCACTTTAATGTTTTTTAGAAATAATCGTGTGTTGATTTTGTAGGTTAAAGTGTGGCATGTGTTTGAAAAGTGCAGATTGACGAGCCAAAAATCTAGTCGGCGATTTGCCGAAGAGGTCGGTGAGCCCGACTTAAACCTTTGTTTGACTCAAGAAACCCTAGGGGTTGAGTCTATAAAACTCGATGAGCCCAGGAGTTGATTGGCGAATCACCGATTGGGTTGGCGATCACGACTGTCCATCGTTTTGACCCCCACAATAACTGGAGGTCCTATAAAACTCGAAGAGGTAAGTACCCACTCGACGTGTCGCCAAGTGGGTCGGCGAGCGAAACTTATATCTTCGAATGGGCTAGAACTAGATGGTTTTTAAGGCCAAAGGTTCAAAAGTTAAAAGTCTTTCACTTTCCCTCACTTTTCAACTTTCCAAAACTCACATGCACATTAGTATTCTATATTTTTGCATTATTATGGCATTTTAGTCGTCGATTTTGTGTTCGAAGTTGAATTACTTTGCCGCCTAGCATTTCAAAGTATTTATTCAGCATCGAAAGTTGGTTTTCCGAACCCCGAATTCATTTTTACTGATTTGTACTCTTTTGCAAATGAACTTTATCTTAGTGATGTGTGCTGGGCCTCTCTGATCATAATTGCATATGTGTGTGCTTGTTTTAATTTGAATATCGTGCCTATAATGCTTGTAATGTTGATTTCCTGAGATTTTGTGCCTTAAAATTGACTAAAATTATGGGGTTGTGCTTGCATGTTGTTGGGTCTAGTCAGGTGAAGTCTAAGTAATCCGCATGTGCCAAATGACGTATTTTGCCCAATGATAGAGCGGTTGACGTCATTCTTAATGGCAAAAGTCGGTAAATGGCCAAATTTGGCCAAATCGGGTGAAGTCTGAGTATCCCGGGGGCATGGGTGTAATGGGTCTTAGCTTAATTGTAATGGTGCATGTTTTGACTTTGTTTTCGAAGGCTGTGGGGTTGAATTTTGGAAATTGGGTTGAAAGTAGGCACGTTGGGTCATTTGGCGAGCTGGGTCGAGCTTGCTGAACCACTCAACGGTTCACCGAAGTTCCCCTTATCGCGTTTAATTTCATCCGTTATCTTGAAAAAGGTTCTGTAACTTTCGGCAAGAAGCCTAAGTTCGCTGAGTGCACTCGGCGACTCGCTGAAGGTCTTCCTTCATCGCCCTTTGTTTGCGCCTCTAATCCTTAAATGCACCGTAACTTTTGGTGAGCTGATCTTTGCCCGACGAATGCTGTCGATGATTCGCCTAAGGGCCATGCCCATCGCCGACATGCCATTTGTCTGAGAACGTTTTGAGCCAATCCTTTCGGCGAGCCTGATCTGGCTCGCCAAAGGGATTCAGTGACTTGTCGATTAGTTTGGCGAGTCCGATCTGGCTCGCCAAAGAGATTCGGTGACTCACCGACTGGTTCGGCAAGTCTTTCTGCAACTCTTTTCTTTTGTGCTTTTGCTTGTATTACTTCTAACTTTTCCCAATGTTTTGCAGATATGGCAAGGACAAACATCGACATGCCACCCCATAAAAGAGCACGGGGTATTGTGATAAATGAAGGGGGAGCAAATCCTCCCAAAAAGGGAAGAACATAGCCTCCAATGGGAGGTTAGATCAAAGGAAAGAGGCCCACATCTGAGAGAGTGGCTGCTCACTCCCGGGCTGCTTTATCTGAGCATAAGGATGACCAACCATTATAGTCTCGAAGGGCTGAGATCGGTGCTAGATCTCACCTTGACTCAACTAGAGTCCCTTTTGCTTCCACCCTAACAGATTCAGTGCCAGCTCTGGCACCTCATATAGGTCCTATACCACCAGTGGTTCCTCCTTCACAACTACTTAACAGACTGAAACCTGATGGGATGCGAATGATTCTTGAGGAAAAACAACTTTCGACAGAAGGCTTAGAGGGTAGATACTCCGGTGTGAGGGACACTCTTCAGTTCCATCGTTTTGAGCAGTTCACCAAGCCCCTAGGCCCGTACATACCTGCATGGGTCTGAGAGTTCTACTCTGCATATGGTGACCTAGTTCCTAAAAGTAAGAAGAAGTCCAGTCAGTTCAGACGATGGGTGCAATAATGCACTGTAGCTGTGATCACATCAATGCGGTACTTGACAGGGGGTCATACTTTGACTACACTAACCTGGCTACTGCTATAACATCATTGGATGAGCTTAAGGCGTGGCTGGTGCCCCTCATCTCAGACACCACACCGAGGTGGATGGAGGCAGAAGTCCCGATCGAGAAGAGGGACTTGAGTGTAGCTGCACGTTATTGGTTTGGATTCTTCATCAGTTCTATTTTGCCTTCCCAAAATCAGTCCATTCTCCGTCATCCTAAGGCAGCCTTTCTTGGGTCGATTATTTCTATGAAGAACATTGACATGGGGATTATTATTGAGCAAGAGATGGCCATGAGGGCCAAGCAAAGGCAGACCTAAATTCCATTCCATTCTTGATCACAGAGTTGTGCCGGCGTGCTGGAGTGCCCCAGGATGATATGAGAGTTATTGAGGTTACTCCTTCTTCCTCCACTGACATCCAACGTATTGAGGCCGAGTACACACGGGAGAAGGCCGTCAGGAGGAGAGCAGCTCCAGTGGATACGTCCCCGGATGTGGACATTTATACGATACCTGTAGAGGCATCTTTGTCTACTTCAGCCTCTGGACCTTCAGGTACATCTGCTCCTACTTCTTCTTCACAAGCCTCGGGTGCTTCTACCTCTTCCCAGCCTGCCAAGATTACTCAGGCTATGATCCTGAAGATGGAGCACTTAGCCCATTCGACTGATGTGAGAGATACTAGATTGGAGGCTGATGTGCCATGGATGATTGAGGTTGTCATTTTAGCTGCACTGACCCCATTCCGGGGTTCTATTGATGATTTGACTGCGAGATTCACGGCTTGTGAGAGTAGACAGGGGGAGTCTTCTGAGGTACGACGTTGAAAGGCGAGGTTGCGAATCTGAGGAAGGATGTGGACTACTTGAAGTCCACTGACTTCACTTCCCTACTTAAGGCAGCTGATGATGTGGATGCTCCAGAGACTTCTGAGATTCCTCCAGCCACTACCGAAGATGTACATCGGGATGATATGGCAGCTGATGAGTCAGAGACAGAGACCGACGAGGAGCAGATAGAGGTTCGTGATGTTGAGGTTTATGATGATGCAGCTGACTTGGAGGATGCCATGTTCGAGATTGCGTTCCAGATCGATTTGAGAGACACCACCATGGGTGGGTCCAGTGGAGCTGGTATTTCTGAGGTGACTCCGGGCACTAATGCCTAGGTTCAGAGTACTACACCAGGCAGTGATGCCCCGATAGATGGAGTGACTCTTTAGACATGATCCCTCTTTACCTCCCTCTCTATCTTATTTTTATTGACTTTAGAATACTTCATTGCTTGCATTTGAGGACAATAACTTTTGTTTTGTGGTGGGGTGAGGCCCACCTTATGTGATTATTGTTCTGTTTATATATTTGGGTTTTTGAGCTATAAATTATTTTTAGCACTGTTGTTGTGGATGATTGAGCTTGCGGCTCCTTGTTTTAATTGAAAATGATTTTTGGACCGTTCTGAAAAATTTTGTGTGCCACCTCTTGTTTGTGTTTGAATGTGGCTATTCTTTTGCAAATTTGAGTATTGGTCTTGATCAATACTGTTGACTTGAATAGGGCTCATAATCAAACATAAATGAATGTGTGATTACGATGAGGCCAAATGAAGTTGCCTACGCAATATGTGAAGTTTTTGCATCTCGTTATCACTAGCCAATTATCAAATTGAGTCTCTTGTAATGAACATTGCAGACTAGAGAAAGTGTGGAGTCTTGTTTGACATTGGTTTCAATGCCTTGTGTGTTATGAGCTTACCGTGAACTATATGTGATGACACCTAGAATTTCCCCCGTTGGTCAGGTTGACTAAGTGATGCAATCTCTTGAAATGATATAAGACAATTTTATAGAGTGAAACACTTTGACATTATACCTCTTTTGTGGCCTACCTTATGAGTGTGTGAACTTCGTTTGAACACCTCTTGAGCCTTAATCCTTTCATTGGAAGAAACTTGATGAAATTGTGACCTTTCTTTATCCATTACCCATAATCCTCATGATTTGTGGTTTTCTTGAATAGCCAACTTAGGCCAAAAGCCTAAGTTGGGGTGTGGTGAAAAGAGACGGTAAATCAAGAAATGCAAAAAATTCCCCTTTGACCCATGGTTGCTAGAAAGATGGAACCTCTCCATACAAAAAAAAGAGAGAAAAAAAAGAGAAGAATGAAAAAGAAAAAGAATGAAAAAATTGTGGAATAAAGTTGTGAAAATGCAAAAAGAAATGGGGTGTCCAACAGTCCATGGAAAGTAAATAATGGGGTGACTTTTGAGCATGAATAAGAATGATGAAGAAAAGGGAAGAAAAGTGTGGTCACACCACATTTCATGAGGATAGCAGCTACTGAGCCTAAATGACCATACCTTTAGACTCAGCCCCGTTACAAGACTTGAAAAGACCTTTTTGATCTTGAGTGAGCTGAAACAAGTGTTGATTGGAAAATACAGGCAAACCTATGGGTGAAATCATGCATTGTGTTCAACTTTGTGAGCGTGAGTGTTGATTGTGATTCCGGAGCTATTAATGATTGAACCATTGTGAGTGAATATGGAATCATTCTTTCTGTGAGGGCATTTGACTACCTTTGTTGAGCTTGAACTTGCATTTGAAGCAAGTATTGTGAGCTTGAGAATCTTTGGTAATGGTGAGTCACAACTTGAGTCTTTGAATGCAAAATTGATCCTTGCATGAGTTATTTGACTCTTTTTGTGTGCATTCATGAATGAGTTTTGTGTAGCACTATTTGAGACATCCTTTTTGAACTGCTGAACTTGAGTTTTACTTGAGGACAAACAAAAGTTTAAGTTGGGGTGTTGATGAGTCCGCGATTTGGACTCATTTAGGGCTTTATTTGGACAAATTTAGTGTCCTCAAGTGCTTATTTTGTGCCAATAACTAATGTAAAATCCTTGATTTCCAGGTATTTGGATTGAGTAACAAAGCATGGACACTAAAAAGCAAAAAGGAACAAGGCAGCCGAAAGAACGAAGAAAACAAGGCCTCATGATCGCCTAATCCATTGGGCGAATTGTCGAGTGGCTAATACCTCGCCTAAAGTTCCAGTGTGCCAAGACCTGAAGGAGAAAATTATGTCAGCAAGAGAAAGGAGTAGTCGGCATGTTGCCGAACGATTCCGCGATGTAGTGATTGGATCGTCCAAAGTTATATAACTTGAAGATACTGAAGGCAAAAGCAACTATGGAGTCTAAGGAGCAATGCAAGGACATTACTGGACAAAAAGGAACTAAAAAGTTGAAGAAGTGAAGAAAAGCGATCCTGGTGATCGCTAAGAACACTCGGCTTACCGCTTAGGGTCACTTTTGCTCTCCTAAAGTTCCAGTATGCCAGCCCTGGGAAAATTCAAGTCGGCAACAGAAATGGGCAGTTGGCGAATTGCCGATCGGTTTCGTGACAACGCACTGAATTGCCCAAAGTTAAAGGACTAGATGCTGGAGACCATTCAAAATGGCGATGAAAAGAGAGCGAACGACGGATCGCCGAACCACTCGGTGAGGCACGACTTATCTTGTCGAGTGGACTTTTACGCCAAAATGCAGGCAACTATAAATTGGATTTTAAGAGAAATTTTGAGTAGTTCTCTCCTAGACATTGCAGTTCACATTCTAGAGTTAGAGTTTTTGTCTTAGTTTCAGTTCTTATTATAGACTTTGAGGATTTTTAAGCTTAATTTTGAGGTTTTGCAAGTGGGTTTTTGAATTTCTTCAATATAGACCATCGTTAAGACTTGGGAACCTTTACCCAGATCATGGCGAATGTATTTAGTAATCGTTTCTCTATTTTTATGATCTTTGGCTAAACCTCCAATTCCTGGGGTGTGATCATGTGATTATGGGTTGAATTAGCTTATGGGTATTGTTAATTATTGATTTAAATGCTATATTGAAGTGGGTTTAATCATTAGCGGTGATTAAATCTATGAATAATAGTTAAAAATGCAATTCTATCTTTGAGTTCTTAGCTTGTTTGAGAGAGAAGTTTTGGAACCAAAGCTTTTGATTAATGGTTTGTAGGTATTGAGTTGATATGGGTTCAGCTCGAGAGAGTGAATCCTAAACTCAATCCTACCTATCTAGCTCGAGAGAGTGGATGTATAAAGGTTGTGGGTTGTTCCTTTTTGCTTAGCTTGTTGATGTTTGAAAGAAATGACTTGAAATGTGATAGTTGTTCGAGAGAAAACTATTTCACTCATAGTCCAGCCTACCCACTGATATTTAGCTATTTATTAGTAGTTTCAATTACCCATATAGTGAAATTTTCCTATAATCGATCACATCCCGAGAATTCCTCTCTATATTGTTATTTCCTTAGTGTTTGATTATATTGCAGCTGATAATTGCAAATCAAAACCCCCTATCAGACATTCGTGTCATCCCCTTAGACTTGTTTACATATCTTTTTTGATAATTTTTATTCCTATAACTAATTAGACCATATTTGTACGTCATAACTGAATTTGGACACGTACTGCTCCCTGTGGGTTCGACCCCAACCTTTTGTTGGGTTTTATACTAGTTAACGATTGTTTGTACCTAGAATTGGATGAGCTGTGCTTGAAACGTTAATCAAAATAGTGTGCTGCCGGGGAGTGGTGTTGTTTAAAATTCTATTATTGAAGTTTAATTGTGATCTTTTTGGCAATAGTTGAATCGACTTAATTTGTTTTATGTTTGTGGTGTTTGTGTTGAACAGAGAAAGAGATAAGCGTGAACGAGAGTAATGCTAGCCAAGTAGGCCACCAAGATGATATTGGGAATCTTAATGATGTGAATGACCCAATCCAATTGGGTGGTGTTGCTGCAATACGTCTACCCCCTAATTGAAGGAAATGTTGTCTTCCATGTTACTGGCACAATGCTACAACTCCTCTAAATGATAAGTATATGTGGAGGATTGGCTCACGAAGAGCCTTATGGTCATTTGTGGTCCGTTCTCATTCAAGAATGTATCACAAGAATCAGTCTGTCTTAGGCTGTTTCCATTCTCTTTGATAGGTGAAGCTACTAAATGGTTAGCTGAGTTACCAAGGGATTCCATCACCTCTTGGGATGAATTGACAGCAGTGTTCTATGTGAGATTCTTTCCCCCATCAAAGATGATAACGCTAAAATATAACATCCAAGGTTTCAAACTCTTGGAAGGTGAACCTCTCCTCGAGACATGGTTGAGGTTTAAGTAGTTGGTACTTCAATGTCCGACTCACAGATTGCCAAACCATATATTGTAGCAATACTTTTATAGGAGTCTTGATTTGATTCATAAAGGAGTTTCTGATAAACTTGTTCCCGGAGGTATAATGCAACAACCTAAAGAGTAGCATCTCAACCCCTTGATGGCATGATCAAGATAAATAGAGCGTGGTACACTCGTGAGGACCAGGTGTCTCCTCTCACTTTTAGGATGACAAAAGAGCAGATCGAAAAGGATCAAGAGAGAGACCAAAACATGGCCAAAATGATGACCCAACTGGATATCTTGGCGAAAAATGTGATGCGTAGTGGCTTGAAGAGTGTAAATGTTGTGGGTGTTGGTGGAGTGAACCCCGATAAAGCGCAATTTGAGGCGTTGTACAATGAGAAAGTGAACTTCCTATCAAACAAAGGAGCAGGTTTTCGTTCCAACTATCCAAGGCCGGGTGGAAATCCAGGATGGAATAGAGATGAGGGATGGAGAGATCGTGACAGAGAATGGAGTGATCACAATGCTACTTGGAAGGAAAGAGATGGTGACAAGGATAGATGTGTCCGATCCCATTAGCGTCAAAAGCCCAAGAAGTCGGAAAATATCTGTACGGAAGACATGCTCTCACGCATTCTCAATAAGGTAGAAGAGTTAAACAAAGTTTTGAAAGAAATGAAAGATGACGTCTCTACACTTAATCATATAGTCACCTCCCATTCAGTGTCAATTAATAAATTGGAAACGCAAATGGGTCAAATTTTTCTCAATTGAACCCAAGGCCAAAACGGGGCCTACCAAGTGATACCTTGTCAAACCCGAAGAATGATCCTTGAAAGCGTATGCACGTCAAGCCACTACGTTAAATAAGGCGCTTCTTGGGAGGCAACCCATGATTTTGAATAACGGGTGTTGATTTTGCAGGTTGAAAAGTGAACAGTGTTGGAAACTAGGTAATTTGGCGAGCAAAATTCCAGTTGGCGACACGTCGAATAGGTTGGCGAAGTCCGACTTGGACCGCCATTGGAACCAACCACATTGATGGGGCACTGTGTAAAACTTGAAGAACTAAAGGCTCTGTCAGTGACTTGCCTAACAGGTCAGCAAGCCCGATTGATCGATTCCCATGTTTTTGCTTGTTAGAATTGAGTCGAAGTGTTTGGGTTGTGCTAAATTTATGTTGGGTCTAGCGGGCTGAAGTCTGAGTAACCTCAGATTGTGCTAAATGTTGGATTTTGCCCAATGATGGAGCGACTGACATCATTGTTAAGGGCAAAAGACGTCAAATGACCAATTTTGGAAAAAATAGGGGAAGTCTGAGTACCTCGAGGGCATGGGTAGTATGGGTCTTGATTGAATTTCATAGTGAATATGTTTAATTTTGTTTTTCTCGGTTGCAGGTTGAATTTTGAAGAAAGGGGTAGATCGAAGGGCCATTTGGCGAGCTGGATAGAGCTCGCCGATTGGTTCGACGGTTCCCCTAAGTCCCCCTAGATCGCCTTTAATTTCCATAAAATCTTGAGTTGTTTTTTGTAACTTTCGGCGATATGCCTAAGCTCGCCGAGTTCACTCGGCGACTCACCGAAAGTCCTTCTTGATCGCCCTTCTGTGCCCCTAAACCCTTAAAATACACTCTAACTTTTGGTGAGCTACTTCTAGCTCGCCGATTGGTGTCGGTGATTCACCGAATAGCCCTGGAAAACGCCGACCAACTTTGGATTTGTGAAATTTATGTGTCGGTACTTTCGTCGAGCTCGATCTGGCTCGCTAAAGTGATACGGTGACTCGCCGAACGGTTCAGCGAGTCTTTCTGCAACATATTTTCTGCACTTTTTCTGGATTTTTTCTAACGTTTTCTATGTTGTTTGCAGAAATGGTAGACCCAAAATGTCTTAAAAAGACATGCCACCCCGTAAGCGGGCACGTGGAGTGATTATATATGAGGATGCAACTGCATTCAAGAAAAGGCAGCCCAACTCCCTACTAAGGGAAGAAAAGGCAAAGGCAAGGGCAAGGCTCCTGTGGCTAAGGCACAGGAGTACAACTCCGATACTAAGGGAGTCTACGAGACTCACCTCACCTCATTAGATAACAAGGGTGATTCTCAAAATTATTAGTCTTCCATCTCTGAGCTTGAGAATGACCAGCTAGTATAGGCCTAGAGAGTAGAGCTTCGCTCTAAGGCGATGCATGATCCATCTAGGATTCTGGTGCCTTAGACTACTTCTCCTCCTCCAACTGCAGCTCCAGCACATACTATGGTCCTAGAGCCACCAGTACAGGGTTCTCCTCCTGGTCTCTTAATAGACTAAAAGCGGAGGGATTAAGGACTATTCTTGAGGAGAAGACATTGCCACCTGATGGTGTGGTGGACAGGTATCTAGAGATATGGAACACTCTCAAGTCCCATAAGTTCGAGAGTTTCACTAAATTCCTAATTGGGTCTAGGAGTTCTACTCGGCTTACATAGACTTGGTGCCAAAAGGGAATAGGAAGGTCAGTGCCTTCAAACCAGTTGATTCTATGATAGTACGGGGGCAAGAAAGTGCAATGCGAAAGTGATGACATAAATACCATTTTGGGGTGTACTTATAACTTCATGTATGACTACCAGAGTATGATCCAGACATAGACTCTGAATGACTTAAAGGTTGGCTGGCCCATCTCTTTTCTAATAGCACCCCTAGGTGGATTGAGGCCCGAGTGCCAATAGAGAAGAAGGTTCTCAATGTTGTGGCAATGTAGTGGTTTTGGTTTATCAGTAGCATGATCATGCCATCCTAGAACAAGTATATCCTCCGCCACCCAAAGGCGGCCTGTCTTGGGAGTATCATTGCTTGGAAGTGACTTAATTTAGGCTTGATCATTGAGCAAGAGATGTCTACGAGGTCCAGGCAGCGCCAGATGTCCCTCCTATTCCAGGTACTGATCACATAGTTATGTCGACGGGCTAGAGTTCCACGAGATAAAAAGAGGGATGTTGAGATTACACCCACTTCTTCTATTAATATCTGGCGTATAGAGGCTGAGTACACGAGGGACGAGGCTAATAGAAGGAGGGAAGTCTCGATGGACACATCCCCGGAGGTTTATATTGATACGCTACCTGCATAGGCAACCATGCCTACTCTAGCCACTAGGCCTTCAGGTACTTCTAACTCCACTTCTTCTAAAGCCTCGAGTACTTTTGCTGCTCCCTCTCCCCCTAGATCTGCTGCTGCTTCTGCTTCTAGGCCTCCGATCACCCAGGCGATGCTATATAAGATGGGGCATTTGGCCCAATTTGCCGATGTGTGTGCCTCTCGATTAGAGGTTGTTGTTCCTAGGATGATCGAGAGAGCCATTGATGCTGTATTCACACCTCTCAAGGCTTTGATTGATGCCCTTACAACGAGAGTAGAGGTATTTGAGAGAGGACATGGTGCTTCTGAGGAGGTGACGGCCTTGAAGGCCGATGTTTCTGAGTTGAGGAAGGATGTGGACCATCTAAAGTCCATAGATTTTACTTCACTATTTGGGACGATGAAGATTCCAGATGACCCGAGCATAGATATTCTAGCTTATTCTGAGGTGCCTACGGCTACCACAGGAGATGAGGTTAGAGTTGATGTTGTTGTTGCTGAGACTGATGAGGAGCAGTTTGGTGTTCATGAGGATGTTGTCTTTGATGATTTGGCAGACCTTGAGAGTGCCATGGTAGATTCAGCTGTTCAGGCCTCTTTGAGGGATGTTTCCATTGTTGGCTCCAGTGGAGCTATGATTACTGAGACCCCGAGCACTAATGCCCATACAGACGGAGCGACGGACATGCAGATTTCACCCCGGCTTAGCCTGTTAGGATGACCTTTCCTCTCCCTCTCTGTTACTTTTTATACTATTTTTGTTTTAGTTGCATTTGAGGATAACTGCGTATTTTGTTAGGTGGGCTGAGGTATTACCATACATACCTCTTGTGACTGTTTTGTGAATATGGGTTCTGTTTTGATGATGATTTTGTGAATATTGAGCCTATTATTTTACTTATATCTTGGTTGTGATATTACATATGTTCTTAGCTTGTGGGCTATTGTTTTGATGTGCAAGCGATTTTGAAGCAATTTTAAATTTTTTACGACCTCTTGTGTGTGTGATTGTGGATGTTCTTGTACAAATTTGAATAGTACTCTTAATTGAACAAAATGAATATGTGGCTATGATGAGGTAAACGAAGTTACATAGGCAATATATGAACTTTGAGCATCTTGTTGTGACTAGCCGATTGTCAATGAAGGCTCTTGTGATGAAAATTGCTTGCTAGATAAAAAGTGTGGAGTCTTGTCTAATGATTGTATCAATGCCTTGTTTGGTGAGGTCGTCTTGTATTTGATGACCCCTAGAATTTTTCCCGTTGGTCCAATTGATAGAAGTGAAGCAAGCAATTGAAATGATCTTAGGCAAAAATTTTGAAGAGTGAACCAATTTAACAATATACCTCTTTTATGGCCACCCTTGTGAGAAGTATGAATCTTGTTTTTGCACCCATTGAGCCTATCCCTTTTATTGAAAGAAACTTGAACAACTTTGACCTCTTCATCCATTCACCCATAATCTTCATGAAGTTTTGGTTTGTTTGAATATCCAACTTAGGCCAAAAGCCTAAGTTGGGGGTGTGGTGAAAAAGAAGGAAAGTCAAGAAGTGTCAATATTTCCCCATTTTATCGATTGTTTTGAAAAGGATGGAACCCCTCCATGTAAAAAGAAAAGATAAAGGAAATGAAATAAAAGAAAAGAAAAGAAAATGACTAAAAAAGAGAAAAAAATTGTGAAATAAAGTAGTGAAAATTGCAAAAGAGATGGGGTATCCGGTGGTTCATATGGAGTTGAATAATGGGGTGGATTATGAGCATGTTTGAAATGTTAAAGAAAAGGAGAAAAGTGATGTTTAGGCCATACTTCATGAAGGAAGAGGCCACTAAGCCTAAATGACCATACCTTTACACTCAGCCCCGTTACAAGCCTTGAAAAGACCTTTATGATCTTGAGTGAACTGAAACGAATGTTGATTGGAAAATAAGGTTAAACCTATGGGTGAAGTCATGCATGTGTTCATCTTTGTGAGTGTGAGAGTTGTATGTTATCCCGATACTTTAAATTGTTGAGAAATTTTGTGTGAATATGGAATCATCTTTATTGGGGCATTTGAAAACTTTTGTTGAGCTTGAACTTACATTTGAAGCAAGCATTGTGAGCTTGAGCATACTTGATGATGGTGAGTCACAATTTGAAACTTTGAGTGCACAATTGATCATTGTAGAAGTAGTTTGGACCTTGTTGTGTGCATTTATGTTGAGTCTTATGCAACACTGTTTGTAGACATCATTATTGAACTGCTGATCGTGAGTTTTACTTGAGAACAAGCAAGAGTTTAAGTTGGGGGTGTTGATGAGTCCGATATTTTGACTCATTTAGGGCTTTGTTTTGATAGTATAAGTGTCCTCTAATGCATGTTTTATGTTCTAAACTGATGTTAAAATGTTGATTTGCATCTATGGGGTCTAAGGAGCAATCCAAGGACATTACCGGACAAAAAGGAACTAAAAAGCAGAATAAGTGAAGAAAAGCGACCCTGCTGATCTCCAAGACCACTCGGAGTACCGCCTAGTGGCTCTTTAGCTTGCCCAAAGTTACAGCGTGCTAGCCCTGGGGAAAAATCAAGTCGACGACAAAAATGGGCAGTCAACGAATCGCCTATCCGCCGATCGGTTCTGCGACAATACATTGGATCACCCAAAGTTACAGGACTTGGAATGCTGAAGACCAATGCAAAATGTAGATAGAAAGAGAGAAAACAACGGATCACCAAACCACTCGGTGAGGCGCGACTTATCCCACCGAGTGGAATTTTATGCCAAAATGCAAGCAACTATAAATTGGATTTTTAAAGGAATTTTGAGTAGTTCTCTTCCAAACATTGCATTTCTCATTCTAGAGTTAGAGTTTTTCTCTTAGTTTCAGTTCTTATGGCATACTTTGAGGTTTAGCAAGTGGGTTTTAAAACTTCTTCAATTTAGACCATTGTAAAGACTTGGGAACCTTTACCCAGATCATGTCGAATATATTTGGTAATCGTTTCTTTATTTTTATGATGTTTGGATTAAACCCCCAATTCTTGGGGTGTGATCATGTGATTATAGGTTGAATTAGCTTATGGGTATTGTTAATTACTGATTTAAATGTTATATTGAAGTTGGTTTAATTATTAGCGGTGTTTTAATCTATGAATTGTTGTTGCAAATGCAATTCTAATTTTGAGTTCTTAGCTTGCTTGAGTGAGGTCTTGGAACCAAAACTTTTGATTAATGGTTTGTAGGTATTGGGTTGATATGGGTTCAGCTCGAGATAGTGAATCATCAACTCAATTTTACCCATATAGCTCGAGAGAGTGGATGTATTAAGGTTGTGGGTTCTTCTTTTGCTAAGCTTGTTGATGTTCGAAAGAAATCACTTGAAACGTGATAGTTGTTCGAGAGAAAACTATTTCACTCATAGTCCAGCCTACACACCAATATTTAGCTATTTAGTTGTAGTTTCAATTAACCATATAGTGAAATTTGCCTATAATCGATCACATCTTGAGAATTCTTCTCTATATTGTTATTTCCTTAGTGTTTGATTCTGTTGCAGCTGATAATTGCAAATCAAAACCACCCATCTAACATTTGTGTCATCCCCTTACACTTGTTTTCATGTCTTTTTCAATTTATTCTATTCCTACAACTAAATAGACAACATTTGTACTTTATAACTGAATTTGAACACGTACCGCTCCCTGTGGGTTCAACCCCAACCTTTCAGTGGGTATTATACTAGTTAACGATCTTTTGCACCTAGAATTGGATGAGGTGTGCTTGAAACGTCACTCACTCCCACTCAAAGAAAGGACATTTATTCCTCTCTCTCACTTGAAAGAGGATTGGTGACCACTTGTTGTCACTTGAAAGAACATCTAGTTGGTCACTTCCATTGTGTGTCGAAGGATTACTTTAACTCGCATATGCTGATGGAATAGGTTGTTGATGAAAAACTAATTCATCATCTACTAAAATACTTCCACTCTAAAGAAGTGATCCTTGAACTTTTTGATGCCTTTACTCAAATATGAACTATTTCAGTCATTTCTCCTTTTTTTAGGAAACACATTTTCTAAGAATGTGACATCTCGTGATTCAAATTCAATTATACTTTTACTGCTTTTCTCACCTATAAACATATAACCTTTGGAGGTTTCTGAGTACCTTATAAATATAATTATCTTTCCTCTCAAACCCAGTTTTGTCATATTTGTGAGAGGAATTATGTGTATAGACACCATAACCCCAAGGTCTTGGTATACTCAGACCATGATGTCTACTGGTTATTGGTCCATAAATTTTATCAAGTGGTTGAAAGTAATTTTGGAGGCATTCAATTATGTAAATAGAGAGTTGTAAGCAAAGTAGCACCCAAAAAAATAATTGAGAGACTGACTTTGTTCATCATTGATCTAACCATTTCTAGGAGCACTCTGTTTCTCATCTCTGTAACACAATTTTGTTGTGGAGTGTTTGAAATAGTCAATTGATGAATAATTCTATTTTCACCACATAATTCATTAAATTGAAACGATAAATATTTTTGGCCATTATTAGTTCGAAGAGATTTTATCTCTTGTCTAAATTGATTTTTCACTAAGCTCATAGAGGGTTCTAAAATAATTTATTGCTTCTGATATTTGGGAAATGAAATAGATATAATTAAAGTGGGATTATGAATAAATTTAATGAAAGAACTTTCCCTATGCCTAGCTGTAACATTCAGATGCCTACAAATGTTTGAATGGATGAAAATTTTTCATTGGTTTATTTACTAAAAGGTTTCCTTGCAGATTTTGTAGCTAGATTCTAACACCCCATAAATTCTAACCTAAGATTTGAACTATTCTTCGCATGTGTATAGGCCCAACACATGATGATTTCTATTTATAAATAGGTGTTAATTCCTAAGTGTGGAAAGGGTGTTGGGTTTGAATTAAGATCATAAGAATCTTCTAGCACAAAATGGAGTGGAAATTTTCTTATTGATTATGTTTCACTGTAAGTTCTTACTAGGGTACACTTAAACTGAGCATATCTCTTAGAATGCTTATTTTACTAAGCACTACACTGAGGTCTGGGCCACACTTCACACCAAACTAAACTTCAAATGCTGAAAACAATATGGGTCCACAATGGAGCCTGCGGGGTGCCCCCAAGGTCTGTGACAACCCTTGCGGCGCACGCCTTCTATTTCTAGGTGAAAAACACATTTGTCTATCTCTAATTAAGGATATTTTGGTACTTTTATTTTAGAAAACTTCCCCACTCGAATTTTAAGTCCCATAAACCTTTTTTTTTCAGCCAACTTTGACCCATTTTTGTAAACCCACAATACTACACATCAACATATCCCCAATTCCCATTATCCTATTTTGAGCCCATCAAACATACCCCAACATAGATATAACAGTGAGCACACTAACAAACCCATTTCCTTATGTCTTTTTCCCTAAATGACCCAAACCCTAAAACCTTCACAAAATCAATGCGTCATTTTGTCATGACGTAAAGTATACCCTAGGTGTGACATGATGATGTGTCCACAAATTGGACTCATTTAGGACTTTATTATGATAGAAATAGTGTCCTCTAATGCTTATTTTGTCTAAATATCCGATGAAAACTCTTAAGTTTCAGGTATTTGAAGTTTTAGTGAAAGCATAGACACTTAGGCGCAAAAAGGAACAGAAAGGCTAAAAAGAACGACGAAGCTGAAGTCCAAGCATCGCCAAGCACACTTAGGGATTCGTCGAAGGGATTTACTCCGCCCTTTGTTCCAGTACGCGAAGCCCTGAAGGAGAAGGAAAAAAAAGCGATGAAAGGAGAAGTTGGCGCTTCGCTGAACAGTTACGTGAAGCAGTACTATACCACCTAATGGTCCAGAACGTGAAAGCGCTGAAGGCAAGCACGAAACCCCAAGTTGGAAGTGGGTCTTCTCCATTCTTCTTCCTTTGCTTAAATCAAGGTTTAATTTCTTATACCCATTTGATTTTACTATCATTTTAGGTGTATTTTGTTATTTCTTGATGTGTAGCTAAAAACCCCCATTTTGGGGTGCGATTTAGCAAATATGTGTTGATATTATTGTTGGATCTTGCTTGCTGATAGGTTAGATGTAGTTTAAAGGTGATTTCACTTAGTGGTTGTGGTTTAATCTAAAGGGTTTGTAGTTGCAAATACAAAGCCACCCATGTGTTTTCGGCTTTCCCGAGAAGGAGGTCATGAAACCAAGATCACTAGACTGATGACCTAAGTAGTGGGTCGACATGAGGCTCTGCCCGAGAGGGTGATCCCTCGTCCCATATCCTAACACTCAGATCGAGAGAGTGAGTGGGGTAAGGCGTAGGCTGGTCTTCATGCGACAAATAGGTGTCCGAAAGGAACACATTTGAAATAGGGTAAGTTGCTCGAGAGGGAACTTATTTACATTTAATGCTTAGCCTAGTCACTATTACTTTGCAAATTTCCTTTCAAAAAGCATGTACCCACTTACTTATCTCAACTTGTGTTGCGGTCACACCCCAAGAACATTTCCCCATACTTGATTTTGTTGTTAATTTCGCTATTTTTACTAATTGTGACAAAACCCCCAATTTGATATTTGACACTTTCGTGTCACCCACATTAATTTACCATGTTTTTGTTCGTTAATGTCTTTAGCTACGACTAGTTAGAGCTTAATTTTATTTTTCTATCAATTCTCAAAACCACTCGCTTGGGACACAACCCCAACCTTTAGTTGGGTTACTATACTATCGACGATCGTAGACACTCATACCGTAGGTTAGTGTCGTTGATCACGATAGCCATCACATGACGTATAGAACCTCAAAAGGCACAAGTCACTTAGTATACATCATACAATAAAATAAAAATAAAGATTTCAAAAGAAGTATTTACATATCATAAAAATGTTTGACAACGCGGAAGTCTAACATAGTCTGAACAAGGCATTTAAACATTAAAAGATGTGGTTGGGACGTAATCCATACACCACATACATCATCCAAAAACTAGAAAGATGAAAAGCTAGTAAAACTGTCTCGGTCCTCGGAACATGAGGACTCGCCAACTCTTGAATCTGATAAATGATCAACTAGCCATGATATGAGTGGTAAGAGAGTCAAACCCTACATTAATGAGACAATGTACACACAAGTATGCATTAGTACATGGAATGTACTAAGTATGGGGAAGTACGCATAAATAGACATAATAACATGAAGAGTTTGAACATATGAGATATGACCAACATTTAGACATTCTAAAGTTGAAAGAAGCAATAACGTATGAATCATAAGATATGGTCATTGCATTTCAAAATAAGAGACATAGGAATCTTTGAAGAAACTTTTTGGTTTTACGGGATATTTAACTTTAACCGACAACAAAACTATAAGTGCTATATCATGGAATTCGATATATCCCTCAGACCAAAAGAAGAGGATTCTACTTGCCAAGGTAGAATCCGTATATATCATCTTTTGCTAAAGTGGATCTACTAGCTAGGTTATTTAAGATAATCCATCGGGGGCATGTAGTTACGAACTAGAGGTTGCTACTAGAGACTACACTATTCGAGCCTCCACCTTAAAGCCCCATCGGTGCTAAGTCTAAATACAAACATAATTGATAAAATCAAATATCATTATAACATAGAAAAGGCAATGATCAATATAAATCCACATCTTATAGATCAAAATATATAATAGCTCTTTAAGTTACAATTCAAGCATAGGTAAGAGCACCTTTCACCAATGTGAACCAATATGTGAGAAAATAACTTTCACAATCATGATCATGTTTACATGTGAGAAAATCTTTCAGAACAACATTAACACTTTTCACAAAAAAGCACCCTATCATCATAAACATCATTTTCATAAGACATGCATTCTCATTCAGAATCCATAGTTCATGGGTTCCTGAGTTTTTCATAAGTTCATAACTAAAAGTAATGGGTCATGCTTGAGTTCATATAATTTCAACTAAATATCATGTAATTACATTTAAATAATGTAATAGGAGATTTAAACAAAAATAAAAATCATAATTGAATGAGACCCATGTAGAACTAAGAAGAACTCTAATTTGATCAATTGAAATAGAACTCAACTTGGACCTCAAAATTTCACTTAGTTTTGGACCTACCTACGAGACACATATATAACTCATAGAACATTTGACGGACCATCCTAGTTGATCTTAGGATGGCGTATTGGGACTTTATTTTCAAAAATTATTTTCCCAATTTTATGAGACTGGTCAACGACCCGTAGAAATTTCTACATATTGTAGATTGGTCTCATAGACCTACACCGGTGGACAAAATTCATGCAACCTATTTCATTTTTGAAATTCAAGGTGTTACACCTCTCATCTCTGCCTTATTCTCTCTATACGAGAACATTCTCGAACTCGTTCCTTCATCAGAGAATTAGATGACTCTTGTTCTCAATCCGTCGAGAATTAGTTAAATTCATACAATAGCCCGCTTAGACTTAACTTCCATGGATGGTTTGAATTTCAAATTCAAATTCCCCAATCATTTTGAATTCCCACCAATTTCCCTCCAAATCGATTCCAATTTTGCCCTATATAAATACCTCTCCCTTCCCTATTTCAGGATGGTTTTTCCCTTGAATAAGAGAAAACTTTTATCCCCCTAAAAATACAATCATTTATTCTATAAATACATCGCTTTTTCTTTGAAAAGGTCGTTAAGGAGAATTTCAGGTCCATAAAAAATCTTCGAAAACTAGAAGCTTAGATCTCTTTTGAGCTCAATGTCAACTCTTTGTTTCTAGGATGAGCTTGTTGTTGTTGGAGTTACTCTTGTATTCGTTTTCTCAGCTGTCACTGCTCCAAAAATGATATACCTCCTCGCTTGTTTATTAGTTCTCTTCTATGTTTTAGCTTTAGTTTTCTGTCTAGCAGTTGATTTGTATCAATGCCTCTTTGCTTGATCAAATACTAGCTCTCTATTCTTAAAATAGTTGTATTTTCTTTCAATGATAATGCGTGTTTATTCTCTCTCTTTTTTTTTTATTTGAATATGACTTGAATATATGTCTCTATTTTCTGGGTGTTTTATTTAAAAATTTATTATGTCCTCAAATTTTCTTTTTTCCTTGTTTGGGTTTAATTCCTATGAACCGAATTTTCTCTTGAATGCTTATTTTGATGTTTATGCCTTAAAAGTGTTGCGAAACCTCCATGAATGTTGACTTCTACAAATTTTTTGTTACGTTCACTATTTTTCATTAAAGTTATGTATTTTGTAACTTCTTTGTTGTATTCTTCATAAATATAACACAAAAATGTTGTAGCTTTGATGTAGTATCAACTAAGTATCCTTTTATGGTCTAGACATTTGCTCCTCTACTCATGTGCATCATGTTCATTTATGATTTTTGGTTTTTTAAATAGTCTTTAAATCTCTTTATGGGTGAATGATTGTTACTATTTTATCAAATGCTCATTGTGTTCCATATGACATTTTTTTAATGATGTGTTTAGGTAAAATCTATAAATTTTTTAATGAGTTGTAAGAATTAGTCCTATTTTCATAAAATGGGTTGTGCGCTGTAGTATGTGATTATTTGGGAATATTGGCTATGAAAATCCAATCCTTATATGATGAATTATTTTTGCTTGTTAGAGGAATCCTTTCTCTAATCCTTTTTATTGCTTCAATCCTAATTGATTGTTTATGTTGGCTTTTCAAGAGCCTTCTGATTATACTCAAATGGGTTTCTTATGATGCCTAGATAACTTGAGGTAATTTCTTATTTGGAATAATCTGGTTTATCTCTAATATTCATCACTTGTACTTCATGTTCCTTTGTAACCTCACTATTTAGTGATTTTTAGATAAGTTTGCATTCATATAACTACAATTTGCATTATTCTATTTTAAAGTGAAGTCTTCCATATGCTGAGAAGTAATCATTATCATCATTTTTCTTAGCATGAACTCCCTCCGATTGAGTCTATTGGATTCCCTTTCCTCTTCTTGCATCTAAGGTTGGGTTGAAACCTAACAATCCTTTATTGAGTCGGTATTAATCTTGTTTGGATGAAAGGGAAGTTGATATGTATGCAAGGAAAGCTAAATTAAAGGTTGAAATGGGTCTGATACAGGTCTGGGGAGCCAAGATTTGAGTTGTATACATCAATATACATTAGATATACAACATATACAACAATAGATATACACTATTGCATACACAATGATAAATGGACTAAAATTTGCAAAGACATGCACACATGATGCAACAAGCCATTCGAATAGTATTTTAGGACAAGTTTGGGTGGCTAAGACCAAGAGTTTTGGAATTTGGGCAAAAGAGCCCAAGTTTGAGATTGTTCTTTACTTTATTATTGTTATTTGCTTACTATTTTTTTTTATGAATTCTAACTTTGAATGCTTAGGTTAACTTAATTAAATTTCCTAAAGATAAATAATTTTTGTAATAGTTTATTCTTCTAACTCATTTATTTAATTGTATTTCCTTACTTACTCATTTAGACAAAGTTTAATTTCTTTCCAAAAAATATTTCAAATGTTTAAGTTCTTTAATTTTCAAATAATGTTTAAATAGTCTTTATTTACTTTTAAGTAATTTTCTCAAAATTTAGTCAAATAATGTTTTAAATTGTACATAACCACATGCTACTGGACATTACAAGTGCGTAGAACCTTCTAAATGGAAATAAAAACCTCGTACCCTTTCTTTGGAATTTCGAAAGATTTTTTTTCTGTTGAAGTATTTTTGGAATTAGTTAAAGGTTTCTTGATTTTTCCTAAAAAATTATAAGACGACTCTTTTAAAATGTTGGGTTTTTTCTTAAAGTTGAAATTAATTTTTAAACTGCTTCTTTTTGACACATTAACATAAATGTCAACTCTGTTGGAGATTTAGTTAGATTCTAACCATTACACTTGTTTGTCTATCTGACTAGCGATCAGGGATTGTACTAATTTGTAATTACTTTACTGTTTGTGCTTTATGTGTGTAATTCTGAATAGTAAACTATCATTGAATTCATAATATTTCTCCCGCCAATTCAAACTTTTTTGAATTGAAAGCCTTACGACAATTATGTGAGTCAAAATCATTGGAAATCCAAATGTTTACTAGAGGTTCCCTTGCGAAATGAGTTGGACCACATGATGGTCAACGGTTGCTAACTTTCCCCAATCTACGTTGTCCACTTCAGTCACTGGTCCACTTCAAAATAAAGCCTACTCTTAGTCAACTAGCGTAGAGCGAAGTCAAATCCCTGAATTTAGTGCATTGACCTAAGATGACCCAATACCCAAGGTGTGTCGGGTCCATTAGAAAGTCTACTTTGAGTCCAAAATGACCCCCAACCCAAATGGACGATCATATTTATGTGTTTAAAGTTGAAGGATGTATACACCATTTAGCTAATCATTGTGTCCCGAGTTTTAGTGTTTATTTTACTAGATTATTCTAGTCAAAGGAGGGTCTTCACAAACTGCTATTTCAACCAAAAGGTGTTGGTATCTGGAGATGACAAGAAGTCCAAAAAGGAAGGATCTTTCAAAAAGGCTTAGTTTAGGATTGTACCCTAGTGTGGGACTGATTATTTATATCTCGTTTACCTTATTATGTGTCCCTATTAAGTTTATTCATAAAGCTTGTATAATATATTGATTTGGGCAACAAAAATTTTCAAATAACGTTAAACAATCTTCAAATCATTAGACCTACCCTTGGCAAAAAAGGCCACATATCTGTTAGAACACACAATAAATGCATATGTGTTATATGTTATGACTGTTTGTGTGAATGTGTTGCTTTATTTGGAGACATTCTAGCACATTCATTTTAAATAAATGTTTAGAACCTCCGAAGCACAAATAGTAAGTCACTATCAAAAGAGCGTCCAAATACTCCTTGTGTCTATAGTTTTCAAAAAAAAATTCAAACTTTTGTTTCAAATCCTAAATTTCGTTCTCTCATCTTATAAAAAAGGATAATTTACCATCTTAAATCGAAAAGAGATTTAACCTAGTCGAACTGTGTAGGACCTGAATTCTCATGTGTGAGATACGTAGAGCACCTTTCAAGGCTCGGTCCCTATCTTTGAGATATTTTTTTTTCTGACTCTTACAAGGAGATTAGAGTTTCATATCAACCAAAATCAAAAGTACAACATTTGAAGATGTAAGAACACATTTGGTCAAATCAAGTCAACCATCCTGATTCACTAATCTTGGAATCAAATATACAAATTCTTGTCTATTTAGTCATTTCTCTATATCTATGGGATAGCTTATCTTCAAATAAAACAACTCTTGTTTTTACGACTCTATGTGTGATATTTTGTATTATGTATCATCTATGAAGACTAACATGTTTATCTTTTGAGTTATTTTTATTTGTTGTTTTTTTCTTTTATATTATCAGGTAATTACAAGTGATTTGTGTTGAGGAGCTAGTTGAACATCCATACTCCACGATGTCTAAAGTCTCCAAAGATTTATTCCCTGATCAAAGCCTTTTGAATGGATATAGTGAGAATGTTGGTTTGACTGATTTTTCTATAAGTGATCCTATCTTTTAGAACAGAAGGTGATTGCACAACTGGTCCAACCAATTGTTGATATGAAAAGTAAGATACAACATGATCTTGGGCTTATTTACATATCAATTTACTACATTTCCCCAACATGTACCTTGTATTTTAGGATCATTCTTTATTCTTTTTTTTTTATATTTTGATGGATATTGCGTTAAAAATGAAGTAAGATCTATGATTAGGAAATGTAGGGAATTCGAAAGGAAAGCAATACTTGGGAGTGAGGGAATAGGAGGAATGTGTGGACAAAACTCAAAGAAGCACACAAAAGAAGTCACAAAAGACATTTTTTGGCTTGGGCGCTCTACTGGAGCATCACCCCAAAACCCAAATTACTGATGCTCAAGATAAGTGCAGTACTGATGTGTTATACTAGGGGTAACACTTTAGATGCCTTAGGTTAGCACACTGAAGGAACGCTGTCACGATCCAAAGTATACCCTTGGCGTAACATGGCCTATAGAATCTCGAAAGGCCCTACACAAGCCACTTAGCATGTACTATACGGAAAAATAGAAATAAAGATGTCAAAAGTAGCAATCTTATATCAAAAAAGAGTTTGAGAAAACATAAACCTAACATAGTCTCAACAAGTCATCTAACATGAAAGAAGTGGTTGGGACGTAACCCATACACCACATACATCATCCAAAAGAAAATAAATACATAAATAAATTAAAATAATATGAGTCCTTGATACCTGAGAACTCACCGAATATTGAAATTGATCGAATGATCCACTAGCCACAAGTGTGAGAAGTGGGAGCGGTGGATCCTACCTTAATGAGAAAATGTAGGCACATGTAAGCATTAGTACATGAAATGTACTAAGTATTAGACAATAAACACAAAATAGACATGGTAGCATGAATATCTTAAAACATGTAATGCATGAATAATATTGAACATTTAAAAGCTTAAAGAAGGAACTACATATAAATCATACGATATGGTCAATGCATTTGAAATAAGAGACATAAGAAAGCTTTGAAGAAAAATATTCATTTTGTGAGATATTAGCTTTAACCGATAATAAAGCCATGCGAGCTATATCATGGAATCTGGTATATCCCTCATATCGAAAGAAGGGGATTCTACTTTCCAAGGTAGAACCCGTACACATCATCTTTTGCTAAAGTGGATCCACTAGCTAGGTCATTTAAGACAATCCTACAGGGGCACGTAGTTAGGGATTAGAGGTTGCTACTATCCTTTTTGAGCCTCCACCTCAAAGCCTTCTTGGTGCTATATCTAAAATCCAATGGAATAGATAAAAGTCAAGTATTCTTTACAACATAGGAAAGACAATAATCAATACAAATCCCCATTTTAAAGAACAAAACATAGAATATCTCCTTAAATTACAATTCAAGCATAGGTGAGAAACACTTTCACCAATGTGAATCCATATGTGAGAAATACCTTTCACAATCATTATCATATTCATATGTGAGAAAACCTTTCACAATAACATTGATACTTTCATCTAAAAGAACCCTATCATTATAAACATCAATTTCATAAGACATTCATAATATTCCAAAATTCATAGTTCATAGGTTCATGGGTTCTTTATAGGTTCATAGTTGAAAATCATCAATCATGCATGGGTCCATATAATTTCAACTAAATATCATGTATTAGCATTAAATCATGCATTAGAAGACTAAATTTCAAATTAAAATCATAATTTGATGAAACCCATGTAGAATATGGAAGAATCCTAATTTGATCAATTGAAAACCTTGGGGACCCCATGAAGGAATGGACTGTATGAGTGAATACCCACATATATTTCTACTCAAAGTCCAAGATGAATGGAAAATTTTGGCACTGGAATGAACCTTAGCTTCTTCTTCTTCTTCCATAGGTTGGGAGGGAATTTGGGAGAATGAATTTTGTTTGATGTTGGGGAATTAGGAGAATGGATTTAAAGTCGGTATTTTTAGGACTTAAAAGCATTACATAAGTCTTAGGATAGAATAAAAATGATATCATATAGGCTTAAAACAATTAGGAAATGACCCAAAAGCCTCTAAAAATTATCTGTCGGAACTTCTTACGGTTTGGACCTACGGTCGGTAGGGCTTTCTATATACTGTCCTGTTCATCGTAGAAAAGTTCAAAAGCCTTAACTGTTGACAAATTTTGAAGAGAACTACAGGCCACAGACTCTAACCGTAGAACTCAACTTTGACCTCAAAATTTCACTAAGCGTGGGATCTACTTACGACACTCATCTACAACTCGTAGATTATTTGACGGGCCGTCGCAGGGAATTGTAGAAAGAGGTACTGGGAAAAGATTTTCAAATTTATTTAACTCACTTTCTACAGATGCCTTCTACGGTCCGTAGAACCATCTACGGTATGAAAAAGTTTCTACGGCCCGCAGAATGGACCCTTAGAACACAACAGTAGCCTAAAACTATTCCCTTTTCCTTTTCCAAAATCTGATTGTTATAATATCTCCCCCTTGGGAACATTCTTCCTCAAATGGGACTCAAGGCAATATAAAGAGGGTAGGGGGAAGCGATCTAACAACCCAACATTATTGCAATCATATTGATGCACATAATCAAAGAGGAAATCAATTGCAAGCTAAAACATACTCAAACATCATTTCATAAAACAACATGCGTGCACATAGAAAGACGAGAATGATTAAGACACGTGAATCCACAATAATGAACCATGAGAAATTAAATATCTCAATCTAGAGTAGGATCGGAGGGAAAGTGATGACGATATTGAGACATCATATCGGCCTCGGCCTCCCAAGAAGCACCCTCAACCATTTGATTCCTCTAGAAGACCTTTATGGATGCAACTTCTTTGTTCCTCAACTTTCTAACTTATCGGTCATAAATCTCAACCGGAACTTCTTCATAAGAAAGTCTATCCTTTATACCAATACTCCCCAATGGTACAATATATGTCGGATCACCAACACATTTCTTAAACAAAGAGACATGGAAAACCGTATGCACCGATGCCAAATCATTAGGCCAATCGAGTGTAGTAAGCAACTTTAGCAATACGCCTCAAAACTTGTTAGGGACCAACATAATGGAGAAGAAGCTTCCATTTCTTACCACACCTAATTACACCCTTTATAGATGAAATTTTCAAGTAAACCCAATCTTTAACATCAAACTCACGATCTCTTCTTCTAACGTCAGCAAAGGACTTTTGTCGACTTTGCGCCATTTTCAACCTTTCTATAAAAGTAGAACCTTTTCCATATCCTTACGAACCAACTCTAGACCTATCAAAGCAACCTTAATCTACACCTCCTACCATAAATAGAATCAAATGGATCCATACCAATACCCGAGTGATAGCTATTATTATAGGAAAACTCAATCAAAGGCAAATGATCCTCCCAATTACCTTTGAAGTCAATTGATACGCTCAAATTACACCACCCTAAAGATGTATAAGCGATCATTGTCAAATACATAACCCAATTTGTAGGTTGGGGTCGACCCCACGAGGAATAAGGTTCAGACTTAAACTTAACTCACTATTATATCCGTTTAGTTAAACTATTTCCGAAACAAGGAAATAAATGGGGGCTTTTGTAAGTAAGTAACAGATTGTTGATTTAGTAACAAGTAACCAAGATTCAACTTTGATTTATCAATATGAGGGAGAAACTAGGATATGTATGCTCCCCACAAGCTCTTAACGTAGTAATCATAATAATAGTAATCCTTTCCTAGTGTTTTACATGCAAAGTTGGTAAGTTAGGTATCCCTAAGTGATTGGTCCTCCAAGTAGGGAATTTTACCTCGCACTTTGGTCTGACTACGGTTGTATGCTTTACTAACCCTAGCATTACCCAGATTAGACATCACATCAATGTATGGCTTAGTTTTCACCCTCGCTCCAATTGACATTAGACTATTAGATAGCATCCACTAAATCTCCGTTGTTAATTCTTTTCTCATTAACTACCTCCTTGATCTGACAAGTAGCAACGAGGCGAGTTCTAACACGTGCACTCATTAAAAAAACTTCTAAGCAAAAGAATTAACAATACATGCATAAACATTATTCAAGAATTACTTAATAATTACTCATACTTTGTTAATTGTTCATGGTTCCCACAACCATAGTTGTGGATTTAGCTACTCATGCTTGAGAGTTCACAATTCATAATAAACAAGAAATAATTCATGAACTTACAATTAGAATAGATGACACTCAAAATCCGGAAATCAAATTGCTAAAATTTTCAAGTTAATTCCCAAAAACACCAAAAACTAAGAGTTTACAATAATGTCTAACCTCCAAAAAAGGTTTATAACTCTTATTTATAGAAAACAAATCCTAAATAAAACAGGAAACATAATAAAGAAATAACTGGCAGGATGCGATTTCAAACGACGCTTCGACCAATAGATCATGGGTCGATCTACGGTCCGTAGGTCCCATCCGTGGCTCAACACTTAGAAACTTTCATCAGGTTCTTGGAACCTTCAATTCTCAGATCATCAATGAAGGACGTGCAGGATGGATCGTGGGTCGACCCACAGTCCATGGACTGGACTATGTTTCTTCCTGGCACTTCGTTGTTTGAGTTACAGGAACTCAACTTCCAGGTCAAGACTTACGACTTCCCATTGGCTAGACCTTTGGTTCGTGGGTAGCTATGTGGGTGGTCACTTCTCCATCTTTTTAGCTCGCATCTTTATCAACCGCATTCAAGCCTATTTCCTACAAACATTATACACAAAACATTAGTTCTAGTCTAAAATAGCCCAAGATACACATAAACTCTAAGTGAAACGCATCAAAAATACCGTAAACTCATAGCATATCATCAATCAAACAAGCTCTCAACATATCTTCAAAAGTTTGGATAATATGCTTCGCTTTCCCATCGGTTTGAGGATGAAATGCATTCTAATCTTAACTTGGGTACCAAGACCTTTTTGGAAAGACTTCTGAAATTGGGAAGTGAATTGGGTACCACGATTGAAGATAATAGATAGGGGCATCCCATGCAAGCTAAAAATTTCCCTTAAATACAACTTAGCATAATCTTCCAACAAATAAGAAACATTGATGGGAATGAAATTAGTCGAGTTTGCATACGATCCACAAAAATCCAAATCAAAACATGTTGACACCGGGTTGAATACCCACATACCTTGCTACTCAAAACCCAAGATGAATGGTGAATTGATGCACTTGAATAAACCCTAGCTTGTTCTTTTTCTTCCATTGGTTGGGAGGGAATTTGGAAGAATGAATTTGGTTGGATTTTGTGGAATTAGGAGAATGGGTTTAAAGTGGGTAGTTTAATGAATTAAAAGCTTTATATAAACCTTAGGGTAGAATTAAAAATGACATTGTATATGCATAAAACAATTCGGAAAAGACCCAGAAGCCCTTAAAAATTATCTGCCGAAACATCCTACTATTTGGACCTACGGTACGTAGGGCTTTCTATGGACCATCCTATTTAACCATACAAAAGTTCAGAACCCTTAAATTTTGACCAATTTTCTGAGACCTGTCTACGACCCGTAAGACTTCCTACGGCCAGTAGACTCTAACCGTAGAATTCAATTTTGACCACAAAATTTCACTAAGTCTGGGACCTACCTCCGAAATTCATCTACGACTAGTAGATCATTTGACAGGTCGTCCTAGTGAATCGTAGAAAGAGGTACAGGACTAGATTTTGAAAATTATTTAACCCACTTTCTACGGATGCCTTCTACGGTCTGTTGAAGCTTCTACGACCCCCAGAATGGACCCGTAGAACACAACAGTAGCCCAAAGATGTTCTCTTTTCCTTTCCAAAAATCTAAGGTGTTACAGTCACGCTAGCTGCTCAACTATTGGCGGCCGGTGTTGGGGCACTGGTGGCATGCTACCCCAATAAAGCCTTGAAGATTTTCCAGATTTTTCAGGATTCAGAATCCAATAATGAAAATGGATAATTTTCCCAAACCCTATAAATAGAACCATATGTTTCTTTTATTGGTTTACATATTCTTTTTAAAGTGCAAGAGCAAAGAATTAAAGTTCATCTTTGGTTTCTTTTCTTCTACTTTTTCTTAGTGATTGAATTTCATGAAAACAATTATCTTTGGGTTTTTGATTAGCATGAGTAGCTAAGAACCCTTGTTTTAGGGCTGCAACTATGAATAATTTTTTAACATTTATTATATAGATGAATTTTGCTTTCATTATAAATTATATTTGTTGTCTAATATTACTATTTTAATGCTTGATAACCTTTTGAATAAATCTATTGTCTATGTTTGAAATTGGGAGAGGAATAGAGGTATAGAACATGGGATACACAGAGCATTGTCTTTTCTTCCATATCACTTGAATGGATTTTTGTCTAGCATAGGGATATACCAATGTTTCCTTTCTTGGTTATACAACAAGACAATAACTTAAATGCTCTGTAGTTGATTCAATCTATCTTCACTCAATGATGTAGTTAGACTATAACTAGTGTAGGTGATTAGAGGTCAGAAGACCATGATCATAATATTACGTTTATAAATTAGTAATTGGATGACCATCTAAAATCCATGAAAGAGACGTGAAGCATAAATTCTTGGTGCAATGCAATCCTGGAATTGCCTAAATTATTTTTAAAAACCAATTTGTACTTGAATCTTCTTTGTTATTTTAATTCTTAATTTCTTAGAATTGTTGTTTATAAACAAAAATCAAACTCTTGAGTTAAACTTTCATTCAATTGGGGTATTAGTGAAAGTTGTATAAATATTGATCAAATTTCCTTTGGGTTCGACAATCCGCCCCTTTTAGAGCCACTATATTCTTGTGTGTGCATTTGGGAGCAACAATTTTTTTTGTTTTATTCCTGGGGACTTTAGAATTAGTGTTTATTTATTTTTTCTAAATCTATATATCAGTGTTCAAGTGTTGATAACTTGATGTTAGTTGTTCTTCTTTGCAGGAAACTAAGATAGTCAGAAAGCTAAACTGGATAGGAATGGAGAACTCTTGGAGCCGTTACCAGAGCTTGAATGATACTTACATTACCAAAGAAGGAAATTGTCTCTGTAGTACCCTATTCCCTTAGTAGAACTGACTAAACCAAAGCAGTGATGGAAGCTAGACTAGTGTGTTATGTGGCAATCCCAGTTAAAACCATTGTTAATTCAACATTCAGAAACCACTAGATGGGGTACATTGAAGCTCAAATAGAACATGGTGCAGCAGATTCACACTATTGGGTAATTCACTAGTCTCCCTCATGAAGACCCGCAAGTGCACATTCAATTTTTTTTGGAAATCAGTGACACTTACATTTCCACTAGGGTATCTTCTGACTATGTGAAATTGAATCTATTTCCATTTTCACTCTTGGGGGAATAAGGCCATTGTCAAAGCCCTCAAACTCTATTACAACTCTGGATGATCTTTCTTGCAAATTCTTGATCATATTCTTTCCTTATGGTAAAACCGCAAAATTAAGAAGTAAAATCTAGAGCTTCAAGTAGAAAGGGGGAGAGAATATATATCAAGTATGGGACAAATCTAAATCCTTGTTGATTAGTTCCCCACATCATCACCAAGCCAATGAGGTGCTAGTACACACTTTCATTGAGGGCCTCGAACCAAATTCAAAAGTTCTTCCCAACTCTATAGCAGGTTGATAGGCCTTTAAAAAGACGTATGATGAGTTATTTGCACTATTGAATAATATTTTAGAAGGAAAAACATAATGGAATGGAGGAAGTGCAAGACCCATGATACAAAAGATAGCCGAAATATTGGAGGTTAATGTGATACCTATTTTAACTACACAAATTTCGTCATGTAAAACATGATGAACACAAATTTTAGCATAATTCCACTAGGGAAATGATAGGCTCTAGTAAATGTAGTACATCTACCCTAAGGGTGGTGTGGAGTGTGTGGTAGTAGTTAACATGTTACTAGGTGTTGTGGGTCAAATCCAAATTGAGTGAAATATATAGGAAATTCACAAAGAGGTGAAGGAGCACATAAATATGACAACGCGTGCAATCCAAGTTGAAGAAACCATTCAAACTACTCATGGGGTAGAAATCATACTTAGAATCACAATCAATACTTTCATCAATGCAATGGGCAGCAGTATCAACAACCAAATAAAGGTAATAGTTAAATGTCCCTTAATGGAATAGGAGGGCTGATGAAATTTTAAAGAACATCATGACAGAACAGGCTTAAGTGAATGCAAATATGGATATAACTGTAGCAGACTTAAGAAACAACTAGTTTTTTACTCAGAACATGGAGAAGTAGTTTGAGCAGTTTGCTAGTGCACAAACCTCATGTCCGCATGAAGTCCTTTCGGGTAACACTGATCTAAACCCAATGTAGGTCAATGATTTGGGTACAAGAAATGGACTGCAGATAGAAGAGTTGGTTGTGGAAGTTCCAGAGGCGGTAATAGAAGAGAATACAAGTATACCAGTTGAGAAAAAGTCTCATGAATATAGTGCACCGAACAAAAGTGAAACCACCTCCTCCATTAACATAAAAGTTGAAGAAGAAAAATGAGGATGAATGTTTAGGTAAGGTTCTCTCTTTACTTAAGCAAGTTCACATTAATGTGCCCCTTGTTGATGTGTTTGAGGGAATTCCAATAGATGCCAAGTATGTGAAGGAATTCATGGCGAATAAGAGAAGGTTGATAGAGAATG
Organism: Solanum stenotomum; assembly: GCF_019186545.1. Classification (NCBI taxonomy): domain Eukaryota; kingdom Viridiplantae; phylum Streptophyta; class Magnoliopsida; order Solanales; family Solanaceae; genus Solanum; species Solanum stenotomum. The sequence continues at coordinate 43,934,840 of NC_064284.1, forward strand.
CTAGCACAAACTAAAGAGTGCAACTCTAGAATCCCAAACTGACTACCCACGAAATAGTTTCACTGTGCAGATTACAAAAGGGAAAACATCCATGCCTTGAGGGTTTTGTGATCTTGGTGCTAGCATATGTCTATATCATTGTACAAAAAGTTTGTCTTGGATAGTCCTAAACCAACCACCATTATCTTGTAGCATGCATATGGATTCATTGCTAGGCCAGAAAGGGTGAGTTGTAGAAGATATATTGGTACAAACGATATTTCCTGTGGACTTTATGGTACTAAATTTTGAAACTAATCTTGAAATACCATTAATCTTGGGGCGACCTTTCTTTGAAACAGTGCACACATTTATAGATGTAGCCTACATATAGTTGACATTGATAGCACATGATAAAGCGAAAGTATTTGATGTGTATCAAGCCTAAAATTACCCAACATTATATAAGGAATTTTCAGCAATTATCGTGATAGATATTACTACAAAACCTCACTGCATTTCCTCTAGATATTCATTGGAGAGTGTGTTAATGAGTCATGAATTTTTTGGTGATCCGGAAGCATGAGAGTTAGTTCAGATTCTAGATGTATCTACTGAGCGTATCCGAAGATGCTATGAAGAACCATGGAAGCGAGTTTTTTAATCCTCCGCCCAAGCCTTCAGTTGAAGAAGCCACTAATATGGAGTTAAAAATTCTTCCCTCACCTAAGATATGCATTTTTGGGTAACAATGAAACTATGTATGTGATCCTTTCTCCAACATTATTTAATGAGCAGGTTGATGCGGCCTTTGCGATACCTTAAAGAAGGAAAAAGTCCATTGGGTGACAAATGTATGACATGCATGGTATTCACCCAATGTTGTTTATGCACAAAATCTATATGGAGGAGGGCCGCAAGACAGGTGGAGAACATCAACAATGACTAAACCCCATGACAAAAAATATGGTGAGAAAAGAGGTGATCAAGTGGCTTGATGCTGGAATTATGTATCATATCTTAGACAGTAAGTGGGTTAGTCTAGTTCAGTGTGTGCCACAAAAGTGAGGAATGACTGTGGTAACAAACGACAATAATGAATTGATCCCAACAAGAACTGTCATTGGGTGGCGGATTTGCATGGCAATATTGCCATAAGTTGAATGAGGCCACTAGAAAAGACCACTGCCCCATCGCCTTCATTCATTATATGCTAGACAGGTTAGCTGGGCAGGATTACTATTGCTTCTAAGATGGGTATTATGAGTACTATGAGATTGTGATTGGTCCAAAAGATCAGGAAAAGACCACGTTCACTTGTCCTTATGGCACATATACTTTGAAGCGTGAACTTTTGGGCTTTGCAATGCACCAAACACTATTTGGTTATGAATGATATCTATATTTCATGACATGATGGAGGAATTTGTGCAAGTATTCATGGATGATTTCTTAGTCTGTGGTAAGTCTTTTGAGATATGTCTGAATAATATTGATAGGGTTCTTACCCGATTTGATCTAGTGCTAAACTGGAAAACTGTCACTTCTTGGTTTGAAAAGGCATAATTATGGGTCACAAGGTTTCAAAGCATGCGCTATAGACTTATGTAGCCAAAATTGTGGTCATATACAAATTTCCACATTCGGTTTTGGTGAAAGGGGTTTTAAGTTTATTTAGTCATGTTGATTTCTATAAGAGGTTCATCAAGGACATCTCCAAGACTGCTAGACCTATATATAGTCTTTAGGAGAAAGAGATGAAGTTTGAATTTGATGAAATTTGTGTCAAGGTATTTGAGGTGCTGTGTGGAATTTTGCGAAAAAGCCTCAGATCCTCCATTCTGATGGCTATTATGTGTTTCGATTTGAATCTCTTGCAAATAAAGAGGATGTATTAAATGCAAGACCGTATACATACCATTAGATGCCATTTGTTCTAAAGAATTGGGAGATAGACTTTGTATTTGATACTGAATGTATGACTATAACTCCGCTCTGGGTAAATCTTCCTGGACTTCAAGTGGGGTATTGGTCAATGGAGGCTCTGACTAAAGTTACTAGTGGAAATGCTACACTATTGTACACTGATAAATTCACAACTGATAGGAATAGGATCTCTTATACCCGTGTGTTGGTGGAAGTGGACATATATCCCAACCCCTACTAGATTGAGATTACAATTGACACCTTGTATGACATTATTCAACAAGCTATTGATTATGATTGGAAACCTAAAGTTTGTATGTAATCCATAAAATTTGGGCATGCTAATGATGAATGCTGGATGAAAGAACAACAGAATCAGTAGGAAGAGTGATTTATACAATCACCAAAGAGAAGGAATAGAGGCAGAAGAAGGAGGAGGGTCATTCAACAGTGGCATGCCAGACCTGAAGTGGAGGAGAAACCTTAGAAACTGGAGATTGATCCTATAACGGTAAGAAAGGATACAAAGCAAGAGGGGTAGACTGTGAGAAAGGAACAACCTGTGCAAGCGATAGTGATAAGTCGATTAAATAGGTTTGAACTATTAGCTCAACCTGATGCTAGAAGTTTAAGGGAGCAGGAGTACTCTTCCTTTGACCCTCTATGATTATTTTTTCCTGGAATATAAGATGGATAAATAAGCCCTATAAACAGAAAGAGTTGATGCTCTTTCTGAAAAAGATTAAAATAGAGCTATTTTGATGTTTGGAGACTAGAGTAAGGGAGAGAAAAGATAAACCAATCTTAGGTTGATGAAATTCGCTAGAGAATGCATTTATTGCTGTAATTACCCCCGTGGTAAGAATGGAAGAATTTGGCTATTATGGAGGAAACATGTTAATGTCCAAATCCTACAGATTCATGTACAGTGTATAAACTGCTAGTGGAGAGTCCAATAAGTAACTTCTCAGCTGATGTCACTATTGTGTATGTAAGGGATGAGCTAAGCAAAAGGGAGATCATGTGGCAAACATTACAGAATATGAGTGCATCTGTACATGGCCCATGGATTCTAAGTGGTGATTTTAATAATGTATTGTCTGTTAATGAGAGAATTGGGCAACCAGTAACAGATGTAGAAATACAACGGCTAAGGGAAATGCTAAATTAGGTACAACTGACTCCCCTCAAATTACAGGGATGTTATTTCACTTGGAGCAATAACCAGCAAGGTACTAATAGAGTTTATAGCAAGATAGACTAGGTATTTGGGAACTTAATATGGTTGCAACAGTATATGCATATTGAAGCAGACTACATGCAATCAGGGGTGTCTGATCATTTTCCTATCATAGTTAACTGTCAACAAAGAATCAATTTGCATCCTAAAACTTGTCGGCTCTATACTACAGTCATGGAGCAGCAGGGATTCAAAGATATTGTCCAGAAAGTATGGAGAAGAGCAATAAAGGGTGATGTTGTGACTATTATATGGGAAAGATTGAAACAACTCAAGGTGGAGCTTAAGGACCTAAACAAGGTTATGGCTTCATATACTACAAAGCTGAACAAAGATAAGCATAGGCTGGAAGTCATACAAGCTGATATCTCTCGAGATTTGTTCAATCAAGATTTATCTGATCAGGAGAAGGTTACTATGTTGGAGATACAAAAAGGGATTATGGTTGAGGAGAAGGTGCTCAGACAAAATCTAGAGCTTGCTGGATAGATAGTGGTGATCCAAACTCAAAATACTTTCATGCACAATTGAAGATCATAACAAATCATAATAGTGTCTCCTCCACATATACTGAGAATGGTATAAAATTGACAAAACCGTCGGATGTTGAGGATTAATTCATATTATTTTTTACCAATCTTATGGGAACTAGTAATGAGAAGGTGAAGTGCCCAAGTGTTGTAGTTACTAAGAGGGGACCATGTCAAACTAGAGAGCAACAATTGGATCAGATCCAAGGGGTGAATAGAGAGGAAATTGATGCAGCTATTAAAGACATTCTTAAAGACAAAAGCCCTAGAACTGATGGTTATCCTATTGAGTTTTTTTACTACACATTGGGATCAGATGAGGGATGAGGTATATGCAGCTGTGAATTGTTTTTTTTAGAACTGGATGATGAGAATATGGAATTGTACTGCCATCACTCTAGTGCCTAAGGTTCCTTCACCATCAAATGTGAAGGATTTTAGGCCTATAGCATGTTGTACTACTCTATATATAATTTTTTCCAAGATACTCACAAGAAGAATTAAGAGGGTTATTAATAACACCATTAGAAGTTCACAGTCAACTTTTATTGAGGGGAGATGCATTACTGATAATATTCTCCTTAGTCGTGAACTCTTCAAAGGGTATATTAGAAAATGGATATCTCCTAGATGTGTATTAAAAGTGGGCCTTAGAAAAGCATATGATTGACTTGAGTGGCATTTTCTCAAAACTATGATGATAGACATAGGGTTTCCTCATAAATTCACTGCATAGGTGATGGAATGTGTCTCTATAGTGTCTTACTCTCTTATTATGAATGGGGGACCTACCAATACTTTCCAAGCTAAGAGGGGGTTGAGACAAGGGACCCTATGTCCCCTTACCTATTTGTGATTGCTATGGAGTATTTAAATAGAGAGATGACACAACTAGCTACAAACAAGATGTTCAATGTCCAATTATGAAATCCAGTACCTCCCTATTTTAGGGCGTGACACATTGCTATCATACTTGTTACATTCCATGTACTAACGCATACTGTTCCATATAATTTTTCATTAATGTAGGATCTGGCTCTCCTACCTCCCATACTCGTGGCTTGTGATCCATTTTAGACAGTGAAGATTGGTGAGTCCTTATGTTCCGAGGATAGAGACTTTTTTATCACTTTCATGTCTTTTATTTTCATATGTTGTATGTGATGTATGAGTTACGTCTCAATCATTCATTTGATGTAATAGATGGCTTTGAGACTTATGTTTAGACTTCCGCTTCATTTTATCAAACTCTTTTATTTGAAATGCTACTTTTAAACTCTCTTGTTTCTATTATCTTTTATGATGTATGCTAAGTGGCTTGTGTAAGGCCTGTCGGAGTCTTATACGCCATGTCACATCTAGGGTGTACTTTGGATCATCACAAACTTGGTATTCAGAGCACAAGGTTTAGAAAGGTCCTAGGATTATTGTCTCATAAGCTACGTTGAGTAGAGTATTGTTCATGAGAGTGAAGTGCACCATATTTATGAATGAGAGGCTATAAGATGTTTAAGAAACTCCACTTCTTTCATTACTTAAAGTCGTGTGATAGAGTTTAACTTTATATGTCTCTCTCATAATCCATATCCGATGTTTTTCAGGATATGGAAACTTGAAAGGAATATGCTAGAAGGAATGTGTAATACACCGTAAACTAGTAGACTAAACTAGAGCCTTACGAGGAAGTTTTAGAGTTTGAGGTGAGGGATAGAATTGTAAAATGACTTCCAGAACTTATAATGAGGGTTTTAGGGGTTAAACGTCATGGTACGACTCCCCAAGGACCAACCAAAGGGGTCCTTGAGGAAGACCCCAAAACAGTCCCTAAATCTGCCCAAAAAGGGCCACCTACGGTTGGGATTCACGCCCTGTAGGTGGACCCACGCTCCATGGTAAGGGGTCGTGGGTCAAGGACCCATTTGAGGAGCTTCATTGCAGTACCCACGAGTGTGCAGCACGCCCCGTAGACCCACCCACGATCCCTGGGTTGTGGTCTCGTGGGTTGGGGATGCTTGGTGTTAAATAGTTTTAACTTGGGGGTTTAGGGAAGGTTATAGAGTTAGTTAGTTATTAAGTAGTGTCGGTTTATTAGTAATTAGGCCACCTATATATATACCTAATAGACCCTTAATTAGATGGTTTCCAAATCATTATTTTAGATTCACCAAAGAACCCAAATTCCCTCAAGAAATTCTCTCTCTAGAAGTAAAGAAGAAGAAGAAGAAGAGAAGGAAGCTAGGGCAGAATTCTTCCATTGATGCAAGCTTGGTGAGGGATTTTAATCAAGGTATGTTAGGTTATTCATCTATGGGTTCTTCCACCCATAGAGCCCCCTAGATTTCCCCCAATTGTGAAGACAAAACCCAATTCTAGCTAGGGTTTCTTCCTACATTTTGGGTAGTGTTGAAGTATGATTCCAATCAAGTGGATAATACTTAATTATGATTGATTTAGCATTTAATTAAGATATTCTGATGAATTTATGTGAATTACATGGTTAAACCTAGTGTAGTTTATAGAATTGATATTATGTGGGTTTATGCGATGAGAGGTGAAAATGAGGACTCATAGGTGATCTTCTAAAATTAATGTCATGTGTAGTAATTGTTCAAGATTAGGAACATATAGTAATGAATTGGACTAGAATATATTATATATGATGTATCATGACTATTAGAGTTGAAATTGAACCTTTATGATGAATTTTGACTAGAATCACCTACTAATGAAAAATATGATTAGAATGCCTTGAAATCTAGGTGTGAATGATGATTGTAAGAAGTAAATCTTTGAGGGTAAGGCTTGTAGTCATGAATGTTGGGGATTTGAGAGTAAAGCTAATATGAGGTGATCTTGTTGTGTACTGTTGAAGAATATCCTCACTTACACACTTAGGCATAAATATGCTAGGAGATGCAAGGTCTTCTCACATAGAATGCTTCTAGATTGAAAAACTAATCACCTAAAATGAATCACAACATGTTAGACTAGAATAACTTGAAGTTATGACATATGATCTCTTCATGTATAGCTTGACTTGGTAAGATAAGACCAAGAATGGTAGCTTAGGATTGAGTACATATATTCTCCTAAGGGTAACTTAACTTCGCATTGTAAGATGCATTTCATGGTAGCTTGAGTTAGTAGTAGTCATGGTAGCCTAGGATTGAGGACAGATACTCTCCCAAGGGTAGCTTGAACTAGCATTTTAGGATGCCTTCATGATACCATGACTTGGTTAGGCCAAGACCATTTCATGGTAGCTTAGGATTGAAGACATATACTCTCCTAAGGGTAGCTTAGGATTGAGAAATCATACTCTCCTAAGGGTAGCTTACATTAGCATCATAGTGTGCTTGTAAGGGTAACATGACTTAGTTGGTCTAAGACTATTTCATGGTAGCTAGGACGGAAACTTGTACCCTTCCTAGAATAGCTTGGATTTGCATGATCAATATGTTTCCATGATAGCTTGTTTTATCCTAATAGGGTGCTATTCTTTGGTGGTCTAGAATGATAAATAGCAATCATTTGAGTATGATAGCCTAAGGTGGTAGTTAGTGTGAATGGTAGTATGGGATGCCATTCATGCATTTCACAAGTATGACTTGAAGCTACTTATGAAGTGTTTTCTTGTATGATGTATGTTTAGCTTGGGTTGTTGCTATAGTTACCTTCCATGAAATAATTGACTAGAGGTGATAGTTCCCTTGTCCATATGAAGAAAGCAAAGAATGAGACAAAATGAATAGTAGGTATGCATATGGTGACTTCAAGGTTATGCTTAGTGTGAGTGGTATTATGGGATGTCATTCATGCATTGCACAAGTATGCTTTGTGGTTACTTAGGAGTATAGTGGTCTTATGATATGAAAGCCTAAGACCTGATTATGCATATAGACTAAGATTAAGATGGCCTAAAGGGATACTTAGTATGAATGGTATTATGGGATGCTATTCATGCATTGCATAAGTATTCTTTGAGGTTACCTGAGGGTGGTCTTATTATGATATGAATGACTAAGAGTTGAATAATGCTTATATCATGCTTATATGGAGACTTTGCTTATAATTGTGATATTGTCTCTTATGCTTATAGTTGATGTTTCATGAAGTATTAGATTATGTCTTATATAGACTAACCCTTATCTTATGCTCTTATATTGTTACGGTAGCTAACATATTTAGTACATTTTGTACAAACATAGACTTTACCTACATTCTCATCAAATGTAGGGTTCAGAGATTTGAGTTCCAATCTTGAAGCTAGGTTTCTAAGGAGCAAAGGAGTGAATATTTGGTGAGTCCTGATAGCTTCGAGGACAAAACCACTATTTCATTTATGTCTTTTATTTTCATGTTTTGATACTATTGTATGGGCTATGTCCCAAGAGTTGCATTCAAAGTTGTATTAGATGGTTTAAGACAAAGTGTAATAAGAATTCCACTTGCTTTTATGAAAGAATTCGATTGAATGGTTAAGAGTTTATAAAATTCCGTACTTTTCTATTATCTTATGTTATGATATTATAAGGGCTTGTATGAGACCCCTTCAGGGTCAAGTGCACCATGTTACATCTAGGGTGTACACCTGGGTCGTGACGAACTCTGTAATTAGAGCACAAGGTTTAGAATGGTTCTAGATTGTCTCAAACCACATCTACTAGAGTCTTGTTCACAAGTGTGAAATGTGCCACATTTTTTAATAGGAGGCTATTTGATATTTAGGAAATCTCACTTAATCATTCTCTAAATCATGCGATAGATTTTGGCTCTAGTAGGTCCTTCTTCTAATACGTGCCCTATGGTTTTTCAGGGTATGGCTAATACAAGGGCAAATGCTAGGAGAGGTGAGGAAGGCAATGAGGAGCAAGAGGTTCCTCTCCAAGTTCCACACCAAGCTCCTCCTCAAGCTCTAATTGATCCTCCGGATACATCAAATGTGGAGATTAGGTCGGCCTTTGTAATGTTGGACCAAGTCATGATGACACAAGTGAATAGGGAGGTGGTAGCTCCGGCAAACCCAATAAGAGGAATGGCTGCTTCTAGGGTGAGATAGTTTTTGAGGATGAACCCTCCGGAGTTTTGTGGCTCCAAAGTGGAAGAGGATCCTAATGGGTTTATAGAGGAGGTTAAGAAGGTGCTAGCTATCATGGGGTGACTTCGGCAGAAAAAGTGGAACTAGCCGCTTACCAGTTGAAGGATGTTGCTCAAATATGGTATGAACAATATAAGTATGGTAGGCTAGAAGAAGTGGGTCTTATAGATTGGGAGGTGTTTAAGAAGGCATTTATAGATAGGTTCTTTCCCCGGGAGTTGGGGTAAGCTAATTTGGAAGAATTCACTAATCTTAAGCAAGGTAGTATGAGTATTAAAGAGTATTCCCTGAAATTTACTCTATTGTCTAAGTATGCTCCATCTACGGTAGCAAGTCTGAGGGTATGATGAGTAGATTTTTTATGAGGGTTTCCGCCATAGTAGCAAGAAAATGTTGAACGACAATGCTTCATGATGATATGGATATCTCACGTCTTATGGTGTATGCTCAACAAATGGAGGAAGATAAACTCCCAGAGGAAAAATCTAGGGATAAAAAGAGGCCTATGATGGATAATGATAAGTCTTTTCATGATGGGTCCGATGGACATGGTCGTTGTAGGAATCGACAAAAGTTTTCTGGAGAAGGGTTTTCAAATGCTCCTAAGTATAAGGATGAGAGGGTTACTACCCCTACGCCACAAGAGAGTGGTAATGAGTCCCTATGGCCCCCTTGTGCTAGGTGTGGTAAGAGACATGAGGGTAGGTGTTTGGCCGGTAGAGAGGGTTTCGTTAGTTGTGGTAAGAGTGGCCACAAGATGAAAGATAGCCCAAAGGCAAAGGCTACAAAAAGACAGGGTAAGCAAGTTTCCACTAGTAGTATAGATCCAGAGCCTCAAAAGAAGAATAGGTTTTATACATTCCAATCTAAAGAAGATCGAGAGTGACCTCCTAATGTGACTATCGGTATGTGTTTTATGCTTTAGGAAATTACGGATTTCTTCTCTTTTGTGACTTTTTATGTTGGACTTTGAAGTTGTCTTTAGTATGAATGATGTTTAGAAGAGTTTGTATAGGCTTACTGTCACGACTCGAGCCTACACCTTGGAAGCGACATGACGTACTTGACCCCAAAGGGCCTCATACAAGCCTCATAGCATTCATAACATTCAATATAAGGAAAATGGTGCAGAATTAAAAATTTTATTTTAAAAATCCAACAGTCGACAACATTAAAACAAGCGGAATTATATTGTCTCACATGGCCATCTAAAACAACATCTTGAAAACTAAAGTAGGGATACGACCCTTTACAATGGAAAAGCTTAACAAAGTCTATTACATGAAAGAAAGGAAACATCCAAACACTTGTCCTCGATCTATGAGGACATACCACTTAGTCTTGGAGAATCTCAAATCCAAGCTTCAACTAGAGAGAATCACTTAACTGCCGAAACCTACACTTGTAGTTAACATATTAGAATATGGGTTAGCATAATTAAGTACCAATTATAATAGCCATGCAAAAACATGCTTAAAACACACATTTGATTTGAAAGTCATGATATATGCCATTTTGATAAAACTTCATGAGCATAAGCATAAGAGGAATAATATTCAACCATTACAAACATACAAGTCATTTAACCACATTAGAACATAATCATCACATAAACCATTACCTTCACATTAACCCTTCAGCTCAAGTAACCCTCAAGCTATACTTTGTGCAAAGTATGGATAGCGTCCCATACCACTATCCACACCAAAGTACCACCTTAAGGTCACCAAAAGTGAACTTACCATTCAACCTTTCCATCCTTACACAATACTCATACATAAGAGACATAAACATTACATAAGTCATATCAACAAATAAGGACCATCACATAGGGCAACTCTGAGTTATACTTGTGCAATGTATAAGTAGCATCCCATACTACTACTCACACTAACTACTACTTGAAGCCACCATAGACAAGGCACATTCACATGCATTAACTCATGACAAGGAAGTAACTCATATTACAATCCAAGTATAGCAAGCATCATTACATTAAATACCTAAGTCAACATTTCCCATTAGCTTCTGTAACGACCCGAGAGCACCCCCTAGTTGTTACCGGCGTATATGACCTCGAATAGGTCTTATACAAGCCCTTAGCATTCGTCATAACATGTATCATAGAATTAAAACACGAAAAATTTAAAACTTTTACTTTGGAAGTTCAACTTCACTTCATATATGAAAAATATAATCTAACTTCGTCACAATGCAACATCTAGACATAGAAGTATCAAAAATTGGACTTAGCCCTTACATCAATAAGAAGTCTTGAAATAGGAAGTACAACAATGTCTTTCAACATAAGCAAAAAACTAAACATAGAAGCTAGATCATAGGGTCTTGTCCTCGGACTTGAGGACTCACCAACTTGGGGAAGCAACTCCAAGTGTCTTGAGAAGTAAGCTTGAATCCTCAACGGCCCGAACCTAAATATTTGGGAAAAGGGAGAAAATATGGGTTAGTACAATACACGTACTAAGTATGGCTACTATGCATAAAAACCATTGAAACATGTATAAAAGGACATTTTATTCAAAACATGCTTTTTGCCAAGTAAATCCAATATGCACACAAATTAAGTATCATAGTCCAAATCAACATAATATCATCCCAACATGTAGACAACCCAAGCAAAACTATGGCACTGAAAATAATAGAACCCCATAACCCTATTCAAAGCCAAGTATCACATTAAGTAACCCACTTCATGCATACATTCATAAGATAATATTTCATCATAACTTACCATATTCATAATGATCATACATAACATAGCTTCAACATACATAAGTCATAATCATCAAAATCATAAGAGAATACTTCTACAACCATCTCTTAGGATCCCACAAGTGCAATGTACAAGAGAAGTCCCATACCCTCCCTTACATTATGTAGAAACCCTTAAGAAAGCCCTTGTAAGAGTTCACACCTTTCATACCTTCATTTACTTTTACATTAGGGAAATATTGCAATAACCGACATAGACAATGAGAGCTACATGGAATCCGGTGTTCTACTCCCACACCGAAAAGAGAGGGTTAACACTTGCCTAAGGTGTAACTATTCGTACATAGCTATCTAGGTGGATCCACTAAGCTAGAGTCCTATGTGGGCACATAGTTAAGGGTAAAAGAGATTGCTTCTAGAAACCCTAACTTACTAAACGTGGGGGTTTCCATCTTATGAGACAAAACATACCATAGGTAATCCGGACTTGCTAAACGTGAGGAAACCCATGTGGGGAGCTGGACTTACTAAACGTGAGACCCTCATCTCATTTACATGCCCTTTTGATGCTAAGCATCTGATTCCCTTTTGTAATCATCTTTAGTTATCACATAAGTTCACATTTGCCTTTAATAGACCGTTATGTAGACATCTTACCATAATAGCTCATATGTGTTCATAAGTGAGTAACAATCCTTTCACTTTAGAGACACTTAGCAAGTGACTAAACCTTTCACTTTACATTACACTACAATCATGAGAACTACCTTTCAATCATATAGCAATCATACCATAACATACAAACATACTTCACAGCTAATTCAAGTGTAGAGGGTTAAGGATGAGGAAACAAGGTCATCAACACCACAATAACACATTAGGTATAGCATCATTACAATCTAAGTAATTCACCCTTCATACTTGAGTTCAAAGAAGAACCAACCTTCATGCCTTCTTGCCCTTCGTGGGTCATCCATACTTCAATTACCAAGCAATTCATGACCAATACATAATACAAGGTAATTCATGAAGTAATAACATAATCAACATCAATATAAGCAATTGACATATTCCCTTCATAGCCTTCATGGCTTTATTCAAAGACTCAACCCTAATCTCATAGAAATTATACAAAACCTAGGGTAGAATCAACATACAAACATGAATTACATAACATCACATTCAGTTCATAGCCTTCAATCAATATCCAACACAAACTAGGGTTAGAATTCGGTAAAGAAGGAGAAACATGGGTCTCATGGGGAATTCTTCAAGAAACCACCAATACAACATAAATTCATCCATAATTGTTCATATAACATCAATCAAAGTCAGTTTATAACATCAATTTCACTTTATAAAGAAGACTCACGTTTTTGGATTGAAACCTAGAAATTGGAGATTTTGAAATTCATCTTTAAGGGGCCTGTTGGGGAAAGGAATCCCAAGAGTGATAAGCAACCATACCTTATAGATGAATTAACCACGAAAATCCGAGTTGAAACCTTGGAGAGTTGGTCTTCTTTTTGAAGTTCCAATCTTCTTCAACGGAGTTCTTGAGAAGAGAGAGAGAGTAGAGAGAAGGAGGAACTTTAGGTTTAGATGGGTTTTGTGTTTGAGTGATAAAAGTGTGGTAAATTGACTTAAAAATCATTATATGCACATCCCCTAAAGTACCCTAAATACCCCTCTCTTAAATGGACTCTTTAATGAAGTAAAAATAGATTTCTTAATTTCTGCATTTTCGTCGAGGAACAAGTCCGCGACTCGGAGCTGTTCCCTGAAGATATTTGGAATTAAATTTTGAGACAGTAGAGTCCGTGACACGACCGCGTCGCGTACTGACTTTTTGCTCCTTGGGGGAGCAAGTGCGTGACGCGCCCCTATTCCCTCCAAGTGCAATTTGCAAGCTGCCTTGGCAGCTTGCTTGGCTAAGGTTGGGGTCCTCCTCGGGTCCCCTTAGGGTGGCCCCCGGGTGTCGTATTCGAACGTTTTGACCCTAGGAACATATATTTACCTATTTTAAACCTTTTCACAAGATTATACCATCATACGATACTCCCAAACCTGCCCAAAACGTAAGGACACACTAGAACACATTCTTCTCTAGTTTCCGGATGTCGTGGTCGTTTCTTGACGTTTAGACTTTTACTCTTCCAAACACCAAGTCAATTACATTAATTTAGGTTTATAAACATCATTTTAACTATTTTTAAGTCATTATTCATAAGGTGAGGCTCTAACTTAAGTCATAGAATTTCCGGGGTGTTACAATATCCCCCCCTTAGGAACATTCGTCCCCAAATGTCACTTGGACTTCTTTCTAGGGAGACAATGACTCAGACTAGCAGCACAACAACCAGTCACATCAACAACATCATATCATCATATCATATAGGGATTTAATCCACAACATTACTATACTCAAAACTCTTTACTTCACATAAGTATAGGAGGAACTACCTTCTCCATATTCAATGAGCATAAACATATATATTAAGCAATCAACAAGACATTTATTTAACAAGACAACATCAACCATGCTTATTACAACTCTCATGAAGACAACATCGCACAACATTTATGGGTGCAATATCAACCATGAGAATATTCATGAAAACTCAAAATACAACTTAAGCATGAATTTTCACAAAAATATGCACATACAAGGAAATCATGTCATAATCATCAACACACATGATTTTCAATTTATACCAAATTAAGAGAGACTACTAACCTTAACTATGGCTATGAGTAGGAGGAAAAAAATGAGGGTAGCGGGACTTCATGTCGTCCTAGGCCTCCCATGTTGCACCCTCAACTAGGTGGTTTCTCCATAGGACTTTTATGGAGGCAACCTCTTTATTCCTCAACTTCTTAAATTGACAATCTAGGATTTCATCCGGAACTTCTTCATAAAAAAGTTCACATTCACCCCTAAACCTTCTAGAGGGAGAATGGACACCGGGTCACCTATACACTTCTTTAACATAGAAATATGGAACACTGGGTGAACCGGGGCCAATTCGATGGGTAATTTCCACTCATAAGCAACCTTTTCGACCCACTTCAAGATCTCATAAGGTCCAACATACCAGGGGCTAAGCTTCCCCTTCTTACCAAACCTCATCACCCCTTTCATGGGTGAGAATTTTAGGTAGACCCAATCACCTACTTCAAATTCAAGATCTCTCTTTCTATTATCGGCATAAGACTTTTGCTGACTATGAGACGTTTTCAACCTATCCCTTATAAGTCGAACTTTTTTCGTAGCCTCATAGACTACCTCGGGACCAAGAAGAGCAAATTCACCTACTTCAAACAACCCAACCAGAGATCGACACCTTCTACTATAAAGTGCTTCAAAGGGTGCCATAGCAATAATTGAGTGGTAGCTATTGTTGTAGGAAAATTCTATTAGAGGTAGGTGGTCATCCCAATTACCCTTGAAGTCAATGACACACGCTCTCAACATGTCCTCTAGGGTTTGGATGGTGCGTTCCGCTTGATCATCCGTTTGAGGTTGAAATGAGGTACTAAGTTTCAATTGAGTACCAAGCCCACTTTGGAAATACCTCCAAAAATGGGAAGTAAATTGGGCACCTCTATCCAAAATAATCGACAACGGGTCCCCATGAAATTTCACAATCTCCTTAATGTACAACATAGCATAATCTTCCGCCGAATAAGAAACCTTGACGGGAAGGAAATGGGCTGATTTAGTCAATCTATCCATAATGACCCAAATGGAATCATGTTGCCTACGGGTTCGAGGCAAACCTACCATGAAGTCCATATTGATCTCTTCCCACTTCCAAGTGGGGGTATCAATATCTTGAGTTAGACCTCCCGGTCCTTGGTGCTCGGCTTTGACTTGTTGGCAATTTGAGCACCTAGCCACAAAATCTGCTATGTCTCTTTTCATTCCGTTCCACCAACAAATCTCACGTAAGTCGCGATACATTTTGGTGGCTCCCGGATGGATGGAGTATTGGGACCCATGGGCCTCCTCTAAGATTGTCTGTCTTAGGCCATCCACATTCGGCACACATAATCTTCCTTGGTGCCAAAGCACCCCATCTTCTCCTTGAGAGAAAGTTTCTATTGCTCTGTTGAGAACTGACTCTTTTAGTTCCATCAAAATAGGGTACAAATGTTGCTTAGACTTCACGTCAACAACAACCGATGACTCGAAATTATGACGGACCATGACACCTCCTTTTGGGGAATCACCAAGTCGGACACCCAACCGGGCTAGCCTATGTACATCACGGGCTAACTCCCTTTTCTCTTCTTCCACATGTGACACACTACCCATAGATATACGACTCAAAGAATCCGCAACCACATTTGCTTTTCCGGGGTGGTAAATGACACTCATATCATCATCTTTTAAGAGCTCCAACCACCTTCTTTGTCGGAGATTCAATTCTTTTTGGCTAAAAACATATTGAAGACTCTTGTGGTCGGTTAACACATCCACATGTACCCCATAGAGATAATGTCTCCAAATTTTTAAAGCAAAGACTACGGCCACTAGCTCAAGGTCATGAGTTGGATAATTCTTCTCATGCACCTTGAGTTGTCTCGAGGCATAAGCTATAACCTTACCATGTTGCATGAGGACACAACCCAAACCCACTCGGGAAGCGTCACAATATACTACAAACCCTTCGGTGCCCTCCGGTAAGGTCAAAATCAGAGCGGAGGTAAGCTTATCTTTCAACAATTGGAAGCTCTTTTCACAAGATTCTGACCATTCAAACTTGGACTTCTTTTGAGTTAAGGCCGTTAATGGAGATGCAATAGATGAAAATCCCTCAACAAACCTCCGATAGTAACCGGCCAAACCCAAAAAGCTTCGGATGTCGGAAGGATTCAAAGGTCTAGGCCAACTTTTGACCGCATTAGTTTTCTTTGGATCAACTTCTATACCCTCACTAGAAACAATGTGACCATGGAAAGCAACCGATCTTAGCCAAATCTCGCACTTGCTAAACTTAGCATAGAGTTGGTGATCTTTGAGGGCTTGCAATACTATCCTCAAATGATTCATGTGATCATCCTCACTTTTAGAGTATATCAAGATGTCATCAATAAAGACAAATGAGTCTAGAAAATTTCTAAACACACGATTCACAAGATCCATGAAAGTCGTCGGGGACTTGGTAAGACCAAAGGACATCACTAAGAACTCAAAATGACCATATCTTGTTCGGAAGGTTATTTTCGGAACATCAACACCTTTCACCCTAAGTTGGTGATAACCCGACTTCAAATCAATTTTTGAAAAGTAACTCGCTCCTTGAAGTTGATCAAATAAGTCATCAATCCTAGGGAGTGGATACTTGTTCTTAATGGTCACATTATTTAACTGTCGGTATTCAATACACATACGAAGAGATCCATCCTTCTTCTTCACAAATAACACCGGTGCACCCCAAGGAGATATACTAGGTTGGATGAAACCCTTGTCCAACAAATCTTTGAGTTGAGCTTTTAATTCCTTCAACTCCGTCGGGGCCATCCGATAAGGAGGGATTGAAATGGGTTGTGTATTCGGCAATAAATCTATGCCGAAATCTATTTCCCGTTCGGGAGGAATCCCCGGTAAGTCATCAGGAAAGACATCCGGAAAATTCTTCACTACGGGGACCGACTCCAAAGGAGGAATCTCAGACTCAAGATCCTTGACCCTCACAATATGATAGAGACAAACCTTAGAAATCAACTTACAAGCTTTTCGACATGAAATGATCCTTCCCCTAGGAACAAAATTTCCTCCCTTCCATTCTAAAATGGGTTCATTAGGAAATTGAAACTTCAAAATTCGGGTCCTACAATATATGGACGCAAAACAAGCATGAAGTTAATCCATCCCCAATATAATATCAAAGTCTAACATCTCAAGTTCCACCAAATCAACCAAAGTTACTCTATTGGGCAAAGATATGGGACAACCCCTATAGACTCTTTTAGAAACCGTGGAATCACCCACCGGGGTAGAAACCGAAAAGGGTTTATCTAAGACATCGGGAAGCATATCAAACTTTATAGCCACTAAAGGGGTTACAAAAGACAAATTGGCACCGGGATCCAATAATGCATAAACATTAATTGAAAGTACCTGTAGCATACCGGTCACAACATCCGGAGAGCTCTCTTGATCACCTCGAGATTGGACATCATAGAAGCAATTCTTCTTAAGAGCATCGGGATTCGAGCCGCTTGCTTGTGCTTGAGTATTTTCCCTTCCTTGAGCCTTTGGCATAGGGCAGTCCCTCCTCATGTGGCCGCTCTTACCACAACTATAGCAATTACCCATGCTAACTAGGCACTTGCCTTCATGTTTTCGACCACACTTTGTACAAATAGGCTTCTCAACATAAGGACCACCACCTCTTGCTTCTTAAGGCTTGGGGGTAGACACTTTACCTTTGTTGACCCTTGGAGTGCTAGGAGGACCTTGGTTGGAAAACCTCTTTTTGAACTTTGGCTTATCATGGATTTCAAACCTAACCTTAGAAGTATTTCCATTATCGGCCCTTGACCTCTTCAATTCTCTACCAACTCGCTTAAGCTTTTGTTCCTCATTTTGCTCGGCATGAACCATAAGGTGAGAAATGTCCATGCTTGGGATTAGCATAGCCGACCTACATTCATTCACCACAAGATCGGATACACCCATAACAAATTTGTTCATTGTAGCTCTAGAGTCCGACACCAAAGTAGGAGCATGCTTGGACAATTGAGTGAACTTGAGGCCATACTCGTTCACACTCATACCCCCTTGACGGAGGTTGATGAATACTTGCATTTTCCTCTCCCTTAGTTCCAAGGGGAAAAACCTATCAGGAAAAGCAATCTTGAATTTAGCCCAACTTATCGGACCCTCTCTAATAGGTCTCCCCTCCTTCCATTGTTCATACCACACTTGTGCCACATCTTTGAGTTGATAGGCGGCTAACTCCTCCTGTTTCTTGAGAAGACACACTCATAGCCTCTAGAACCTTAAACACTTCATCAATGAACCCTTGTGGATCTTCTTGCACTTTGGAGCCAAAGAAAGTAGGGGGATTCATCCTTGTGTAATCCCTTCTCCTAGAAACGGTAGTGCTAGCATTGGGGTTCACTTGCACCCTAGCATCCCTTGCAACTTGAGTGGCCGCTTGAGTCAAATTATGAATAGCTGAGCTTATCTCAACATTAGACATAGCCTCTTCTTCAATAGGAACTTGAGGGTTTTGAGGAGCTTGAGGGGGAACCGCCTCATTCACATTCTCCTCACCGGCCCTCCTTGCATTGTTCCTTTTTGTATTCACTGCCTATAAGCATAAGAGAAGGATTAGAAGAAAAGGACTAAATAGAGTTAAGACTCTTAGGCACGACTATTGAATAGCAAAAGAGTGAAAGTTCCTAAGCATCTCGTAGCCTCTCATTCATAAGTATGGCGCGCTTGGCTCCCATGAACAAGACTCTACTCAATGTGGTATCTTTTGACATGCATCCTACATTATTCTCAACCTTATGCTCTGATACCAAGTTTGTAACAACACGAGAGCAACCACTAGTCATTACCGGTGTATCTAACCTCGAAGAGGTCTTATACAGGTCCTTAGCATTCGTCATAACATGTATCATAGAATAAAATCACAAAAAAATTAAAACTTTTACTTTGGAAGCTCAACTTCACTTCATATATGAAAAATAGAATCTAACTTCGTCTCAATGAACCATCTAGACAAAGAAGTATCGAAAATGGGACTTAGCCCTTACATCAATAAGAAGTCTTGAAAATAGGGAGTACAACAATGTCTTTCAACGTAAGCAAATAACTAAACATAGAAGCTAGATCATAGGGTCTTGTCCTCGGACTTGAGGACTCACCAACTTGGGGAAGCAACTCCAAGTGTCTTGGGAAGTAAGCTTGAATCCTCAACGGCCCGAACCTAAATGTTTGGGAAAAGGGAGAAAATATGGGTTAGTACAACACACGTACTAAGTATGGCTACTATGCATAAAAACCATTGAAACATGCATAAAAGGACATTTTATTCAAAACACGCTTTTTGCCAAGTAAATCCAATATCCACACAAATTAAGTATCACAGTCCAAACCAACATAATATCATCCCAACATGCAGACAACCCAAGCAATACTAGTGCAATGCAAAGAATAGAACCCCATAACCCTATTCAAAGCCAGGTATCACATTAAGCAACCTACTTCATCCATACATTAATAAGATCATATTTCATCATAACTCACCATATTCATAATGTTCATACATAACATAACTTCAACATACATAAGTCATAATCATCAAAATCATAAGAGAACACTACTACAACCATCTCTTAGGATCCCACAAGTGCAATGTGCAAGAGAAGTCCCTTACCCTCCCTTACACTATGTAGAAACCCTTAAGAAAGCCCTAGTAAGAGTTCACACCTTTCATACCTTCATATACTTTTACATTAGGGAAATATTGCAATAACCGACATAGACAATAAGAGCTATATGGAATCCGGTGTTCTACTCCCATACCAAAAAGAGAGGGTTAACATTTGCCTAAGGTGTAACTATTCGTAAATAGCTATCTAGGTGGATCCACTAAGCTAGAGTCCTATGTGGGCACATAGTTAAGGGTAAAGGAGATTGCTTCTAGAAACCCTAACTTACTAAACCTGGGGGTTTCCATCTCATGAGACAACACATACCATAGCTAATCTGGACTTGCTAAACGTGAGGAAACCTATGTGGGGAGCCAGACTTACTAAATGTGAGACCCCCATCTCATTTACATGCCCTTTTGGCGCTAAGCATCTGATTCCCTTTTGTAATCATCTTTACCCATCACATAAGTTCACATTTGCCTTTAGTAGACCGTTATGTAGACATCTTACCATAATAGCTCATATGTGTTCATAAGTGAGTAACAATCCTTTCACTTTAGAGACACTTAGCAAGTGATTAAACCTTTCACTTTACATTACACTACAACCAAGAGAACTACCTTTCAATCATATAGCAATCATACCATAACATACATACATACTTCACAGCTAATTCAAGTGTAGAGGGTTAAGGATGAGGAAACTAGGTCATCAACACCATAATAACACATTAGGTATAGCATCATTACAATCTAAGTAATTCACCCTTCATACTTGAGTTCAAAGAAGAACCAACCTTCATGCCTTTTTGCCCTTCGTGGGACATCCATACTTCAATTACCAAGCAATTCATAACCAATACATAATACAAGTTAATTCATGAAGTAATAACATAATCAACATCAATATAAGCAATTGAAATATTCCCTTCATAGCCTTCAAGGCTTCATTCAACGACTCAACCCTAATCTCATAGAAATTATACATAGAATCATCATACAAACATGAATTACATAACATCACATTTAGGTCATAGCCTTCAATCAATATCCAACACAAACTAGGATTAAAATTAGGAAAAGAAGGAGAAACATGGGTCTCATGGGGAATTCTTCAAGAAACCGCCAATACAACATAAATTCATCCATAATTGTTCATATAACATCAATCAAAGTTAGTTTATAACATCAATTTCACTTTAGAAAGAAGACACTCATTTTTGGATTGAAACCTAGAAATTGGATATTTTGAAATTCATCTTGAAGGGGCCTCTTGGGGAAAGGAATCCCAAGATTGATAAGCAACCATACCTTATAGATGAATTAACCACGAAAATCTGAGTTGAAACCTTGGAGATTTGGTCTTCTTCTTGAAGTTCCAATCTTCTTCTTCTAGAATTTCCAGGGTGTTACAGCTTTATCAAGAACACCTTCATTAAGTCAACATTCTCATTAACTTCATCCTAAAAGCACATTCGTTACACTTAACAATATAAAGGAACACACCACAACCTCTCTCAAAGCCTACTTTTGCAATGCATGGATGGAATCCCATACTACCACCCAGACTAAGTAGTGCATTCTTGGAAAGCCATAGTTCATTAACATTCTTTGTGGGGGTAAGCCTTAACTGACATAGACCATGGGAGTTAAATCATGGAATCTCGGTGTCACCTTCATCAGATAAAGGATTCGTACTTGCCTAATGTAGGACCATTGTTTTAAGCTTAAGTTGATCCACTAGCTAGACCTCTGTGGCCAAATAGTTATGGGATATGGAGATTGCTACTAGATACCCCACCTCAACTCAGGGATGGCATCCATCTCAATAGATTATTACTAGATACCCCGCCTCAACTCCCGAATATGAATCCATCTCAATTCATATCCTCACGGTGCTTAGCATTATTCCCCACGGAATACTTAACATTCATTATTATAGGAAAATAGACTGTTGCTAGATACCCTACCTGAACTCCCGGATGGGCATCCATCTCAAACCCAACATTCATTCATTAGATAGCTCATAGATTCAAAGATGGGAATAGCCTTTCAACTAAAAATTCCATATTGTGAGAAAGTCATTTCACAACATGTCATTATCATTCATTAGAGTAGAATTGAGAATTGCCTTTCAATCAACCCATCATAATTAACATAAT
Source organism: Solanum stenotomum (assembly GCF_019186545.1). Classification (NCBI taxonomy): domain Eukaryota; kingdom Viridiplantae; phylum Streptophyta; class Magnoliopsida; order Solanales; family Solanaceae; genus Solanum; species Solanum stenotomum. The sequence continues at coordinate 43,956,904 of NC_064284.1, forward strand.
CATAAAAACTTCATTCATTAGTTATTCATTAGTGTGTGTGTATGTGAGAATAACCTTTCACATATAGCCTCATCATTCATAGGTGTTAATTGAGAAATAACATTCAATCATAACACTATTACATTTTAAACATGATCATAACATTTTCATTGAGGTCACAAACATATACTTCACATCATAATCATACATAATCCTTCATGAAATTGACCATTAGGGATATGAACCAACATCAACCCATAAATCCACACAACTACAATAGAATAGGAAATTGACATGATTCAATCACTTAATTTAATATAAACATCAACAATTCAACAACTTGCATAATCAATCAATTCCACTCATTAATCAAAATTTAGGAATTTGGGTGAAAACATGGGTTCTAGGAAGAAATCATCTTAATTCATCTTTAAAATCACAATTCCTTAATAATTCAATGCAAAAAGCCATTGAAATTTGTTTGGAATTGAACCCATGCCAAGATTGAAAAGTAGGGTTTTGGGGAAAACATTGGAGACTTGAAATCAACTTTGAAATTGGCTCCTTGAAAGAAACTAATTAAAGGATGAATACTACAATACCTTTAATGGATGAAATCAACGAAAATCCCTTGAAAAATTTGAAGTTTTGACCTTGGAAGCTCGAAGTCTTCACCTCCAATGTAGGTTTATAGAGAAAGAACTTTTGGAGGGGAGGGGAGGTTTGTATTTTGGGTTTTGAATAATGAAGTCTAAAATAGAGTTTAACACTTTTAATACTCTTAAAATACTTTCATTAACCTAAAATAAACGTCCTTTAACTTAACTCAACTTAAAAACAATTTACCAAATGACCCCTAGATGGGCCGAGTCTTGACAACACACAGAGGAACGAACCACGACCACCCACTCACGGACCGTGGGTGGGACCATGGGCCGTCATGGCCTTTCGTAGTCGTAGATGCAACTCATATTTTGGAGGCAAGACCTACAGAGGTCATCCACGGGGCGTGGATGGACCTACGGGGCGTGGACCCCTTTCGTAGGTCACCCTCATTTTGGAAACTTTTCTCTTTTGGGGCAGCCTTAGGGTTAGGCTAAGGGTCCTCCTCAAAGAACCCTAGGGTGTTTGTTCGGGAGTCGTACCATGAGGTTTAACCCCTAAACCCTTCACCCATAGCTCAGGACAACATTAAACACTCTCAAACCTCACATCAACTCAAAGACACACTAGTTAGGCTCTAGTTTCAATTATTCGTTTTACGGGTCGTTACATTATCCTCCAATTAGGAACATTCATCCTCGAATGACACTTTAAACACATTAAGGGGTTAAATACTCAAGACTAGCAGCCCATCATGCATGCAACATCATGAACAAATGCACAAAACTAGGAGGAAACCTCAACTCCACATCAATAAGCTTAATGCAATACAAAAAAATGGGAACTACATCTACAAAATCATTATGCATCATAACTTCAACATTTCTTATTACATTGGTGGAATTACCTTCTCCAACTCAAATCATGCTCATCATAACATCATTAAGCATATTATGCAATTTCTTCATAAGAGCACATTTAGGCATGTTCAACAATTTATCACATGAAGCATATAGATAACGCATACTAAATGCACATAAACAAGAGGAACATAATTCATATAAAATTATTTTCTCATTCAAACATATACACATCAAGAATATGCATAACATAAGAAGACCATGGAAACACATATCCACACATGACTACAAAACATGAAGCAAGCTACAAGTAACTCTTGGTCTCAAACTTGTATACGAATATAAGAAAAGATATAAGGATATCAAAACTCTCAACAACCTTACTATTCAACATACTATCCCCCACTTAGGAGTAAACCCAACTAAGGCTAACATGAAAACAACATAAGAACCTCAACAAGACATTCACAACAAAAAGGAACTTTCACATACCGATGCCTTCATCCAGATTAGCTCCTTTGTCCTTGTTAGCTTGAGGCACATAGAAATGGCCTCTTTGGAGCATTAGGATATGGGCCATCAAGAGAAGCTTTCTTATCCTCCCTTCCTTTTGCTGAGAGTTTTGGGCAATCTCTCATCTTATGACCCTTCTTGCCATAGCTAGAGCACTCATCCGTGTCGGCAAGGCATTTACCCAAATGTTTCTTCCTACACTTGGCACATCTAGACCTCTCAAAAGAAGAAACACTTTCATTCCCTCCTTGGGATTTAGGGTCAGACACCCTATCATTGTTGACCATAGGGGAATCTTGTTTGGAGAACCTCCTTTTGGATCTTGGTTGACTTTGTTCATCAGACCTAGACCTCTTCATCTCTCTACCCTTTCTGTCAAACTTGGACTCCTCAATAGATTGAGCATACACAATGTTTCTAGAAATGTTTATGTCATCATGAAACATTGTCGTATGGAACTGTTCCTTAACTAGGTCGGATAAACCGGTCACAAAGCGACTCATCTCATCCCTAGGGTTGGACACCAAAGACGGAGCAGACTTAGACAATAAGGTAAAATTAAAGAAATACTCCTCCACACTCATGCTCCCTTGCCTAAATTTGATAAATTCCTCCACCTTAACTTCCCTCTTCTCATGGGGAAAGTACCTGCCAAGGAAAGGCCTCTTAAACTCCTCTCATTCTATAGGACCCACTCTAATAGGCCTATTGCTTTTCCATTGAGTGAACCAAACTTGGGCTATATCTTTCAATTGATAAGAGGCAAGTTCCGCTTTTTCCCTAGAAGTCACCCACATAGCATTGACTATCTTATACACCTCAACCAAAAACTGTTGGGGATCCTCTCCCACCTTGGAACCTAGAAATATCGTCGGATTCATCCTTACAAAGTCCCTCAACCTAGAAGCCATCGTTCTCTCATTAGCATTCACTATAAACCACACATCTCTATTAACTTGTGCCGTCATATCTTGGGCTAAGGTTAGAAAAAGCGGACCTAATCTCTTCATTAGTCATGGCCGGAGCATCAACTGGAACTTGATTGTCTTGAGGAACTTGGTAACCTTGAGGATCTTGGGGAGGAACTTTTTCATTCACATTCTCCTCTTCCACTCTTCTTGCGGGCATCCTTGTATTCATATCCTATAAACATAATAGAAGGATTAGGAAAAGGACACTTAAATAGCTAAACTCTAAGGTACGACTTCAACAATAATAAAAGAAGTGTAACTTCCTAGCGTCCTATAGCCTCCCGCTCATAGATGTGTCACGAAAAACACCGAGGAACAAGACTCTACTAGACGCGGCTTGTGAGACATCAATCCTAAAAAACAATTCCAAATATTTATGATCTAATATGTTTATCACGACTCGAGCCTACTCCTCGAAAGCGACACAATGTACTTGACCCCGAAGGGCCTCATACAATCCTCATAGTATTCATAACATTTGATATAAGGAAAATGGTGTAGAATTAAATATTTTCTTTGAAAATTCCAACAATTGAAAACATTAAAACAAGCGGAAGTCTATTGTCTCACATGGCCATCTAAAACAACATCTTCACAACTAAAGTAGGGACACGGCCCTTTACAATCGAAAATCTTAACAATGTCTATTACATGAAAGAAAAGAAACATCTAAACACTTCTCCTCGATCTATGAAGGACATACTACTTAGTCTCGAAGAATCTCAAATCCAAGCTTCAACTAGAGAGAATCACTCAAATGACGGAACCTACACTTGTAGTAAACATAGAAGAATATGGGTTAGCACAATTAAGTACTAAGTATAATAGTTATGCAAAAACATGCTTAAAACGAACATTTTATTTGAAAATCATGATATATGCTATTTTGATAAAACTTCAAGAACATAAGCATAAGAGGCATAATATTCAACCATGACCAACATACAAGTTATTTAACCACATTAGAACATAATCATCATATATACCATTACTTTCATATTAACCCTTCACCTCAAGTAACCCTCAAGCTATACTTTGTGCAATGTATGGATAGCATCCCATACCACCATCCACACAAAAGTACCGCCTTAAGGTCACCAAAAGTGAACTTACCATTCAACCTTTATATCCATACACAATACTCATACATAAGAGACATAAACATTAAATAAGTCATATAAACACATAAGGACCATCACCTAGGGATACTCTAAGACATTCTTGTGCAATGTTTAAGTTGCATCCCATACTACTACTAACACTAAGTACTCCTTGAAGCCACCATAGGCAAGGCACATTCATATTCATTAAGTCATGACAAGGAAATAACTCATACTACAATCCAAGTATAGCATGTATCATTATATTAAATACCTAAGTCAACATTCCCCATTAGCTTCATTAAGAACACCTTCATCAAGCCAACATTCTCATTAACATCATCATAAGAGCACATTCATTACACTTAACATTATAAAGGAACAAACTACAACCTCTCTCAAAGCCTACTTGTGCAATGCATGGATGGCATCCCATACTACCACCCACACTAAGTAGGGCATTCTTGAAAAGCCATAGTCCATTAACATTTTTTATGAGGGTAATCCTTAACCGACATAGACCATGGGAGCTAAATCATGGAATCCCAGTGTCACCCTCATCGGATAACAGATTCCTACTTGTCTAAGGTAGGACCATTGTTTTTAGCTTAAGTGGATCCTCTAGCTAGACCTATGTGGGCATATAGTTATGGAATAGGTATATTGCTACTAGATACCCCGCCTCAACTCACGAATGAGCATCCATCTCAAGAGATTGTTACTAGATACCCCACCTCAAATCCCGAATGAGCATCCATCTCAATTTATGTCCTCTCAGTGCTTAGCATTATTCCCCAAAGAATACTTATCATTCATTATTATGGGATAAGAGATTATTGCTAGATACCCCACCTCAACTCCCAGATGGGAATCCATCTCAAACCCAACATTCATTCATTAGATAGCTCATAGATTCAAAGACGAGAATAGCCTTTCAACTAAAAATCTCATATTGAGAAAAAGTTCTTTCACAACATGTCATTATCATTTATTAGAGTAGAATTGAGAATAGTCTTTGAACCAACCCATAATCATTAACATAAACATAGAAACTTCATTCATCAGTCATTCATGAGTGTGTATGTATGTGAGAATAACCTTTGAAATATAGCCTCATCATTCATAGGTGTTAATTGAGAAATAACATTCAATCATAACACTATTACATTCTAAACATGATCATAACACTTTCATTGACGTCACACACATGTACTTCACATCATAATCATACATAATCCCTCATGAAATTTATCCTTAGGGCTATAAACCAACATCATCCCATAAATACGCACTACTACAATAGAATAGGAAATTGACATGATTCAATCACTTAATCCAATATAAACATCATCAATTCAACATACTTGCATAATCAATCAACTCCCACTCACAAATAACAATTTAGGAATTTGGGGGTAAACATAGGTTCTATGAAGAAATCATCATAATTAATTTTTAAAACCACAATTAATTCATAACTCAATGCAATTAATCCTTTGAAATTCATTTGGAAATGAACCCATGCCAAGATTGAAAACTAGGGTTTTGGGGAAAATATTGGAGACTGAAATCAACTTTGAAATTGGCTACTTACAATAAACTAAGTCAAGAATGAAGACTACCATACCATTAATGGATGAAATCCACGAAAATCCCTTGAAAAACAGAAGTCTTGACCTTGGAAGCTTGAAGTCTTCACCTCTAATGGAGTTTTCTAGAGAGAACTTTTGGAGAGGAGGGGAGGTTTGTATTTTGGGTTTCGAAATAATGAAGTCTAGAATAGAATTTAACACTTTTAATACTCATAAAATACTTTAATTAACCTAAAACAATTGTCCCCCAACTTAACTCAACTTAAAAACAATTTACCAAATGACCTCTAGCTAGGTCGAGTCTTGACAGCACACACAAGTGCGAACCACGACCACCTACCCACGGACCGTGGGTGGGACCACGGTCCATCCTGGCCTTTCATGGTTCATGCATGCAACTCATATTTTGGGGGCCTGACCTATGCAGGCCACCCACGGGCCGTGTATGGACCTACGGGGCGTGGACCCCTTTCGTAGGTCACCCTCATTTTGACAACTTTTCTTTTTTGGGGCAGCATCGGGGTTAGGCTAAGGGTCTTCCTCAAGGACCGCTATGGTGGTCCTTGGGGAGCCTTACCTTGACATTTAACCCCTAAACCCCTCAACCATCGGGACATCATTAAATACCCTCAAACCTCACATCAACTCAAAGACATACTAGTTAGACTGTAGTTTCACTTATTAGTTTTACAGGTCATTACATTATCCCCCACTTAGGAACATTCGTCCTCGAATTACACTTAAAACACATCAACGGGTTAAGGACTCAATACTAGCAGCCCATCATGCATGCAACATCATAAACAAATGAACAAAACTAGGAGGAAACCTCAACTCCACATCAAAAAGCTCAATGCAACACAAGAAAGTTGGAACTACATCTACAAACTCATTATGCATCATAACTTCAACATTTCTCATTACATTGGAGGAATTACCTTCTCCAACTCAAATCATGATCATCATAACATCATTAAGCACATTATGCAATTTCTTCATAAGAGCACATTTAGGCATGTTCAACAATTTACCTCATGAAATATGTAGACAACTCATACTAAATGCACATCAACAAGAGGAACATAATTCATATAAACTTATTTTCTCATTCAAACATAAACTCATCAAGAACATGCAAAACATAAAGAGACCATGGAAACACATATCCACACATGACTCCAAAACATGAAACAAGCTACAAGTAACTCTTGGTCTCAAACTTGAATAAGAATAGAAAGAAAGAGATAAGGATATCAAAACTCTCAACAAACTCACTATTCAACATACTATCCCCCACTTAGGAGTAAACCAAACTAAGGCTAACATGAAAACAACATAGGAATCTCAACAAGACATTCACAACCAAAAGGAACTATCACATACCAGTGCCTTCATTCGGATTAGCTCCTTTGTCCTTGTTAGCTTGAAGCACATAGAAATGGTTTCTCTTTCGAGCATTAGGATCCGGGCCTTCAAAAGAAGCTTGCTTATCCTCCCTTTCTTTTGCTTAGAGTGTTGGGCAATCTCTCATCTTATGACCCTTCTTTCCACACCAAAAGCACCCATCCATGCCGGCAAGGCATTTACCCAAATGTTGCTTCCCAAACTTGGCACATCTAGAACTCTCAAAAGAAGAAACACTTCCATTCCCTCCTTGGGATTTAGGGTTAGACACCCTATCATTGTTGACAATAGGGGAATCTTGGTTGGAGAACCTCTTTTTGGATCTTTGGTTGATTTTGTTCATCTGACCTAGACCTCTGCATCTCTCTACTCGTTCTCTTAAGTTTGGACTCCTGAATAGATTGAGCATACACAATGAGTCTAGAAATGTTCACGTCATCATGAGGCATTTCCGTACGGAACTCTTCCTTAACTAGGTCGGATACACCGATTACAAAGTGACTCATCTCTTCCCTAGGGTTATACACCAAAGATGGAGCTTTCTTAGACAATAGGGTAAACTTCAATGAATACTCCTCCATACTCATACTCCCTTGCCTAAGGTTGATAAATTCCTCCACCTTAACTTTCCTCTTCTCACGAGGAAAGTACATACCAAGGAAATTTCTGTTAAACTCCTCTCATTCTACAGGACCCACTCCAATAGCCCTATTGCTTTTCCATTGAGTGAACCAAACTTGGTCCACATCTTTCAATTGATAAGAGGCAAGTTTCGCTTTTTCCCTAGAAGTCACCCCCATAGCATTGAATATCTTATACACCTTATCCAAAAACTCTTGGGTATCCTCTCCCACATTGGAACCTAGAAATATCAGAGGATTCATCCTCACAAAGTCCCTCAACCTAGAAGCCATATCGCTCACATTAACATTAACTATAAGCCCCACATAACTATTAACTTGGGTCGTCATAGCTTGGGCTAAGGTTTGAAAATGTCGACCTAATCTCTTCATTAGTCATGGTCTGAGCTTCAACCAAAACTTGATTGTCGTGAGGAATTTGGTAACCTTGAGGACCTTGGGGATCTTGGGGAAGAACTCCCTCATTCACATTCCCTTCTTTCACTCTTCTTGTGGGGTTCCTGTATTCATATCCTATAAACAGAAGAGAAGGATTAGGAAAAGAACACTTACACAGCTAAACTCTAAGGCACAACTTCAACAATAACGAAAGAAGTGTCACTTCCTAACGTCCTATATGCTCCCGCTCATAGATGTGTCATGAATCACACTGATGAACAAGACTCTACTAGACGTGGCTTGTGAGACATCAATCCTAAAAATCATTCCACAATTTTATGCTCTAATACCTTGTTTTTCACAACCCGAGCCTACACCCCGAAAGCGACACGGCGTACTTGACCCCGAAGGGACTCAAACAAGCCACATAGCATTCATAACATCCAATATAAGGAAAATGGTGCAAAATTAAACTATTTCTTTTAAAATTCCAACAATCGAATACATTAAAACAAGTGGAAGTCTATTGTCTCACATGGCCATCTAAAACAACATCATCACAACTAAAGTAGGGACACGACCCTTTACAATCGAAAATCTTAACAAAGTCTATTACATGAAAGAAATGAATCTTCTAAACACTTGTCCTCGATCTATGAGGACATACCACCACTTAGTCTTGAGGAATCTCAAATCCAAACTTCGACTAGAGAGAATCACTCAAATGTTGGAAGCTACACTTGTAGTAAACATAGAAGAATATGGGTTAGCACAATTAAGTACTAAGTATGATAGCCACGCATAACCATTCTTAAAATGGACAATTTATTTGAAAGTCATGATATATGCCATTTTGATAAAACTTCATGAACATAAGCATAAGAGGCATAATATTGAACCATAACCACCATACAAGTCATTTAACCACATTAGAACATAATCATCATATAAACCATTACCTTCACATTAACCCTTCTCCTCAAGTAACAATCAAGGCAAACTTTGTGCAATGCATGGATTGCGTCCATACCGCCATCCACTCCAAAGTACCACCTTAAGGTCACCAAAAGTGAACTAACCATTCAACCTTTTTATCCTTACACAATACTCATACATAGGAGACATAAACATTTCATAAGTCATACAAACACACAAGGATCATCAACTAGGGAAACTCTAAGTCATACTTGTGCAATTTATAATCCCATACTAATACTCACACTATGTACTCCTTGAAGCCACCATGGACAAGGCACATTCATATTCATTAAGTCATGACAAGGAAGTAACTCATACCACAATCCAAGTATACCATGCATCATTACATTAAATACCTAAGTCAACATTCCCCATTATCTTCATTAAGAACATCTTCATTAAGCCAACCTTCTCATTAACATCATCATAAGATCACATTCATTACACTTAATATTATAAAGGAACACACCACAACCTCTCTCAAAGCCTACTTGTGTAATGCATGGATGGAATCCCATACTACCACCCACACAAAGTAGTGCATTCTTGAAAAGCCATATTTCATTAACATTCTTTGTGGGGGTAAGCCTTAATCGACATAGACCATGGGAGCTAAATTATGGAATCCTGGTGTCACCCTCACCGGATAAAGGACTCCTACTTGCCTAAAGTAGGACCATTGTTTTTAGCTTTAGTGGATCCACTAGCTAGACCTATGTGGGCACATAGTTAAGGAATAGGGAGATTGCTACTAGATACCCCACCTCAACTCACGGATGAGCAACCCTTTCAAGAGATTGTTACTAGATACCTCGCCTTAACTCCAGGATGAGCATCCATCTCAATTCATATCCTCTCGGTGCTTAGCATTATTCACCACAAAATACTTAACATTCATTATTATGGGATAAGAGATTGTTGCTAGATACCCCGCCTCAACTCCCGGATGGGCATCCATCTCAAACCCAACATTCATTCATTAGATAGCTCATAGATTCAAAGGTGAGAATAGCCTTTCAAATAAAAATCCCATATTGTGAGAAAGTCCTTTCACAACATGTCATTATCATTCATTGGAGTACAATTGATAATAGCCTTTCAATCAACCCATCATCATTAACATAATCATAGAGAGTTTATTTATTAGTCATTCATGAGGGTGTATGTATGTGAGAATAAACTTTCAAACATAGCCTCATCATTCATAGATTTTAATTGAGAAATAACATTCAATCATAACACTATTACATTCTAAACATGATCATAACACTTTCATTGAGGTCACACATATATACTTCACATCATAATCATACATAATCCTTCATGAAATTTACCCTTAGGGCTATGAACCAACATCAACCCATAAATCCACAATACTACAATAGAATAGGAAATTGACATGATTCAATCACTTAATTCAATATAAACATCAACAATTTAACATACTTGCATAATCAATCAATTCCCATTCACAAATCACAATTTATGAATTTGGGCGAAAGCATGGGTTCTAGGAAGAAATAATATTAATTCATCTTTAAAACAACAATGCATTCATTCATAATTCAATGCAATAAAGCCTTCAAAATTCGTTTGAAATTGAACCCATGCCAAGATTGAAAACTAGGGTTTTGGGGAAACCATAGCAAACTTGAAATCAACTTTGAAATTGGCTCCTTGAAATAAACTAAGTCAAGGATGAAGACTACCATACCTTTAATGAATGAAATCCACAAAAATCCCTTGAAAAACATGAAGTCTTGACCTTGGAAGCTTGAAGTCTTCACCTCCAATGGAGGTTTCTAGAGAGAGAACTTTTGGAGGGTAGGGTAGGTTTGTATTTTGGGTTTTGAAATAAATGAAGTCTAAAATAGAGTTTAACACTTTTAATATTCTTAAAATACTTTAATCAACCTAAAATAACCGTCCCACATCTTCACTCAACTTAAAAACAATGTACCAAATGACGCCAAGCTAGGCCGAGTCTTGACAACACACACATGTGTGAACTATGATCACCCATCCATGGACCGTGGGTGGGACCATGGGACTTCCTGGCCTTTCGTGGTTTGTGGCTGCAGCTTTTGGGGGCCTGACATACGGAGACCATCCACGGGGCGTAGATGGACCTACGGGGAGTGCACCCCTTCCGTAAGTCACCCTCTTTTGGTAACTTTTGTCTTTTTGGGCAGCGTTGGGGTTAATCTAAGGGTCCTCCTCAAGGAACCCTAGGGTGGTCTTTTGGGAGTCGTACCTTGAGGTTTAACCCCTAAACCCCTCAACCATAGCTCGGGGCAACACTAAACACCATCAAACCTCACATCAACTAAAAGACACACTAGTTAGGCTCTTGTTTCACTTATTCATTTTACAGGTCGTTACACTTACTCCCAAGGGGGAGATGGTGTGCCTATCTAGGAAGTTTATTGTGTGTTTATGTGTTGCCATGATTTTCTTATATTCATGTTCATGAAAAAGTTTAGGTCTTGGTAGTAATGACTTTTATGCATTGTTTTGCCTCATGTTGTAGTGTATTTGAGTAGAGTTGCATATAGACTTCATGAGATGAATTAATAAGCATGTCTTAGTTGTGATTTGAAAGGTTTTCTCCATGAATAAATGCTTTCTAAGAGTAAATTTCTTTTATGCTCCATGAGTACATAATGAGCATGTTTTAGCTAGGAGATGTTAGTTCCTCCTTGAATATGAGTAGATATCAAATTTCATGCATTTTGGGTTGGTAGATGTAGTTCCTACTCCCTTGGGTTGCATTCAATATGTTTAGCTTGGAATTGAAGATTTCTTCCTTGGTTGTATGCATTTAAATGTATTGCATGCATGATGGGCTGCTAGTCTAGAGTTGTGACCTTAAGAAGTGTTTAGAATCGTCATTCGAGGAAGAATGATTCCAAGGGGGAGATATTGTAATACCCCAGAAACTAGTAGGCTAAACTAGAAACTTACAAGGCAGTTTTAGAGTTTGAGGTGATGGATAGAATCATAAATTGACTTCCCGAATTTAGAATGAGGAGTTTAGGGGTTAAACGTCATGGTACGACTCCCCAAGGACCAACCAAAGGGGTCCTTGAGGAGGACCCCAAAACAGTCCCAAATCTGCCCAAAAATGGCCACTTACGGTTGGGACTCACACCCCGTAGGTGGACCCACGCCCTCGGGGAAGGGTTCGTGGGTCAAGTCCCCATTTTAGGAACTGTATAACAGCACCCACAAGTGTGCAGCACGCCCCGTAGACCCACCCACGGTCTGTCGACCGTGGTCTCGTGGTTTGGGGCTGCTTGGTGTTAAATAGTATTAAGTTGGGGGTTTAGGGAAGGTTCTAGAGTTAGTTAGTTATTAAGTAGGGTCGGTTTATTAGTAATTAGGACACCTATATATATCTAATAGACCCTTAATTAGATGGTTTCCAACTCATTATTTAAGATTCACCAAAGAACCCAAATTCCCTCAAGAAATTCTCTCTAAAGGAAGCTAGGGCATAATTCTTCCATTGATGCAAGCTTGGGTTCTTCCACCCATAGAGCCCCCTAGATTCCCCCAATTGTGAACACAAAACCCAATTCTAGCTAGGGTTTCTTCCTACATTTTGGGTAGTGTTGAAGTATGATTCCAATCAGGTGGATAATACTTAATTATGATTGATTTAGAATTGAATTATGATATTATGATGCATTTATGTAAATTCCATGGTTAACCCTAGTCTATTTGATAGAATTGATATTATGTGGGTTTGTGCCATGAGAGGTGAAATTGAGGATTCATAGGTTATCTTCTAAAATTAATGTCATGTGTAGTAATTGTTCAAGATTAGGAACACATAGACATGAATTGAACTAGAATTTATTTTATATGATGGATCATGACTAGTAAAGTTGAAATTGAACCTTTATGATGAATTATGACAAGAATCACCTACTAATGAAGAATGTGATTAGAATGCCTTGAAATCTAGGTGTGAATGATGAATGTAAGAAGTAAAGCTTTGAGAGTAAGGCTTGTAGTCATGAATGTTAGTGCTTTTAGAGTAAACCTAATATGAGGTGATCTTGTTGTGTATTGTTGAAAGCATATTCTCACTTACACACTTAGGCATAACTATGCTAGGAGATGCAAGGTCTTCTCACATAGAATGATTCTAGGTTGAAAAACTAATCACCTAAAATGAATTAAAGCATGTTACCCTAGAATAGCTTGAAGTTGTGACATATGATCTCTTCAGGTATAGTTTGACTTGGTAAGATAATACCAAGAATGGTAGCTTAGGATTGAGGACACTTACTCTCCTAAGGGTAGCTTGACTTAGCATTGTAAGAGGCATTTCATGGTGGCTTGAGTTAGTAGTAGTCATGGCAGCCTAGGATTGAGGACACATACTCTCTTAAGGGTAGGTTGCACTATCATTTTAGGATACCTTTATGATTGCATGACTTGGTTAGTACAAGACCATTTCATGGTAGCTTAGGATTGAGGCCATATACTCTCCTAAGGGTAGCTTAGGATTGAGGACATATACTCTCCTAAGGGTAGCTTAGGATTGAGAAATCATACTCTCCTATGGGTAACTTACATCAACATCATAGTGTGCTTGTAAGGGTAGAATGACTTAGTTGGTCTAAGACTATTTCATGGTAGCTAGGATGGAACACTTGTACCCTTCCTAGAATATCTTGGATTTGCATAATCAATATGGTTCCATGATAGATTGGTCTAGCTTAATAGGATGCTATTCTTTGGTAGTCTAGAATGCTAAATAAAAATCCTTTAAGTATGATAGAATAAGGTGGTACTTAGTGTGAATGGTAGTATGGGATGTCATTCATGCATTGCACAAGTATGACTTGAAGCTACCTATGAAGTGTTTTCTTGTATGATGTATGTTTAGCTTGGGTTGTTGCTATAGTTGCCTTCCATGACATAATTGACTTGAGATGATAGTTCCTTTTTCTATATAAAGCAAGCTAAGGTTATGCTTAGTGTGAGTGGTACTATGGGATGCCATTCCTTCATTGCACAAGTATGCTTTGAGGTTACTTTGGAGTATAGTGCTCTTATGATATGAAAGCCTAAGACTTGACTATGCATATAGACTATGATTAAGATGACTTAAAGGGATACTTAGTATGATTGGTATTATCGGATGCTATTCATGAATGGCACAAGTATTCTTTGAGGTTACTTGAGGGTGGTCTTATTATGATATGAATGACTAAGAGTTGAATAATGCTTTTATCATGCTTATATGGAGACTTTGCTTATAATTGTAATATTGTCTCTTATGCTTATAGTTGATGTTTCATGAAGTATTGGGTTATGTCTTATGTTGACTAACCCTTATCTTATGCTCTTATGATGTTATGTTAGCTAACATATTTAGTACATTTTGTACTAACGCATAGTTTGTCGACATTCTCATCAAATGTAGGGTTCGGAGATTTGAGTTCCAATGTTGAAGCTTGGTTTCTAAGGAGCAATGGAGTGAAGATTTGGTTAATACTCATAGCTTCTAGGACAAAACCACTATTTCTTTTATGCCTTTTATTTTTCATGTTTTGAGACTATTGTATGGGCTATGTCCCAAGAGTTTCATTCAAAGTTGTATTAGATTGTTTGAGTCAAAGTGTAGTAAGACTTCCGCTTGCTTTTTTGAAGGACTTGAATTGTATGGAGAAATTTTTTTAAAATTTCTGTACTCTATTATCTAATGTTATGACATGCTAAGGGCTTGTATGATATCCCTTCGTTCAAGTACGCCATGTTACATCTAGGGTGTACACCTTGGTCGTGACAAAGTCTGTAATCAGAGCACAATGTTTATAATGGTTCTCGGATTGTCTCAAACCACGTCTAGTAGAGTCTTGTTCATAAGTGTGAAGTGTGTCACATTTATGAATAGGAAGCTATTGGATGTTTATGAAATCTCACTTCTCCATTCTCTAAGTCGTGCCATAGAGTTTGGCTCTAGTAGGTCCTTCTTCTAATCTGTGCCCTATCGTTTTTCAAGGTATGGCTAATACAAGGGTAAATGCTAGGAGAGGTAAGGAAGGCAATAAGGAGTAAGAGGTTCCTCTCCAAGTTCCACACCAAGCTCCTCCTCAAGCTCCAATTGATCCTCCGGATATGTCAAATGCGGAGATTAGGTCGGCTTTTGTAATGTTGGCCCAAGCCATGACGACACAAGTGAATAGGGAGGTGGTAGCTCTGGAAAACCCAATAAGAAGGATGGCTTCTTCTAGGGTGAGAGAATTTTTTAGGATGAACCCTCCGGAGTTTTATGGCTCGAAAGTGGAAGAGGATCCTAATGGGTTTATAGAGGAGGTTTATAAGGTGCTAGCTTTCATGGGGTGACTTCGGTAGAAAAAGTGGAACTAGCCTCTTACCATTTGAAGGATGTTTCTCAAATATGGTGTGAACAATGGAAGGATGGTAGGCCGGTAAAAGTGGGTCCCATTGATTGGGAGGTGTTTAAGAAGGCATTTCTAGATAAGTTCTTTCCCCGGGAGTTGAGAGAATCTAAGGTGGAAGAATTCATCAACCTTAAGCAAGGTAGTATAAGTGTTAAAGAGTATTCCTTGAAATTTACTCTATTGTCTAAGTATGCTCCATCTATAGTAGGAAGTCAAAGGGATATGTTGAGTAGGTTTTTGATGGGGGTGTCCGACATAGTAGCCGAAGAATGTCGTACGACAATACTTCATGATGATATGGATATCTCACGTCTTATGGTATATGCTCAACAAATGGAGGAAGATAAAATCCAAGAGGAAAAATCATGGGAGAAAAAAGAGGTCTAAGATGGATAATTATTAGTCTTTTCATGATGGGTCCGATGGACATGGTCGTTCTAGGAATCGACAAAAGTTTTCCGGACAAGACTTTTCTAATGCTCCTAAGTATAAGCATAAAAGGGTGTCTACACCTAGGCCACAAGGGGTTGGTAATGAGTCCCTATGGCCCCCTTGTGATAGGTGTGGTAAGAGACATGAGGGTAGGTGTTTGGCCTAGAGAGGGTTGCTTTAGTTGTGGTGAGAATGTCCACAAGATGAAAGATTTCCCAAAGGCAAATGCTACAAAAAGAGAGGGTAAAAAAGTTGCCACTAGTGGTATCGATCCGGAGCCTCAAAAGAAGAATATTTTTATGCTCTCCAATCTAGAAAAGATCAAGAGTGACTTCCTAATGTGACGACTGGTATGTGTTTTATGCTTTAGTAAATTCTGAATTTCTTGTCTTTTGTGACTTGTTATGTTGGGCTTTGAAGTTGTCTTTAGTATGAATGATGTTTAGAAGAGTTTGTATAAGATTACTCCCAAGGGGGAGATGGTGTGCCTATCTAGCAAGGTTATTGTGTGTTTGTGTGTTGCCATGATTTCCTTATATTCATGTTCATGAAAAAGTTTAGGTCTTGGTAGAAATGACTTATATGCATTGTTTTGCCTCATGTTGTAGTGTATTTCAATAGAGTTGCATATAGACTTCATGAGATGAACTAATGAGCATACCTTAGTTTGGAGTTGAAAGATTTCCTCCATGAATAAATGTGTTTTGGTAGTAAATTTCATTTAGGCTCCATGAGTACATGATGAGCATGTTTTAGCTAAGAGATGTTATTCCTCCTTGAATATGAGTAGATATAGAATTTCATGCATTTTGGGTAGGTAGATATAGTTCCTACTCCCGTGGGTTTCATTGAATATGTTTAGCTTGGGATTGAAGTTTTCTTCCTTGGTTGTGTGCATTTAAATGTATTGCATGCATGATGGGCTGCTAGTCTAGAGTTGTGACCTTAAGAAGTGTTTAGAATCGTCATTCGAGGATGAATGATCCCAAAGGGGAGATATTGTAATACCCTGGAAACTTGTAGACTAAACCAGAGCCTTACGAGGAAGTTTTAGAATTTTAGGTGAGGGATAGAATCGTAATATGACTTCCCGAACATAGAATGAGGGGTTTAGGGGTTTAACGTCATGGTACAACTCCCCATGGACCAACCAAAGAGGTCCTTGAGGAGGACCCCAAAACAGTCCCCACATCTGCCCAAAAAGAGCCACCTACGGTTGGGACTCAAGCCCCGTCGATGGATCCAACCCCCGTACGAAGGGTTCGTGGGTCAAGGCCCCATTTGAGGAGCTACAGATCATCACCCACAAGTGTGCAGCACACCCTTGTAGACCCATCCACGGTCTGTGGGTCGTGGTCTCGTGGGTTGGGTCTGCTTGGTGTTAAATAGTTTTAAGTTTGGGGTTTAGGCAAGGTTCTAGATTTAGTTAGTTATTGAGTAGGTTCGGTTTATTAATAATTAGGCCACCTATATATACGTAATAGACCCTTACTTAGATGGTTTCCAAATCATTATCTTAGATTCACCAAAGAACCCAAATTCCCTCAAGAAATTCTCTCTCTAGAAGAACAAGAAAAAGAAGAAGAAGAAGGAAGCTAGGGCAGAATTCTTCCATTGATGCAAGCTTGGTGAAGGCTTTGAATCAAGGTATGTTAGCTTATTCATCTATGGGTTCTTCCACCCATAGAGCCCCCTAGATTTCCCCCAATTGTGAAGACAAAATCCAATTCTATTTAGGGTTTCTTCCTACATTGTGGGTAGTATTGAAGTATTATTCCAATCAAGTGGATAATACTTAATTATGATTGATTTAGCATTAAATTACGATATTATGATGTATTTATGTGTACTCCATGGTTAACCCTAGTCTAGTTGATAGAATTGATATTATGTGGGTTTATGCCATGATAGGTGAAATTGAGGATTCATAGGTGATCTTCTAACACTAATGTCATGTGTAGTTATTGTTCAATATTAGGAACATATAGACATGAATTGAACTAGACTTTATTATATATGATGGATCATGACTAGTAAAGTTGAAATTGAACCTTTATGATGATTTATGACTAGAATCACCTACTAATGAAGAATATGATTAGAATACTTTGAAATCTAGGTGTTAATGATGATTGTAAGAAGTAAAGCTTTGAGAGTAAGTCTTGTACTCATGAATGTTAGGGCTTTGAGAGTAAAGCTAATATGAGGTGATCTTGTTGTGTATTGTTGAAAGTGTATTCTCACTTACACACTTAGGCATAAATATACTAGGAGATGAAAGGTCTTCTCACATAGATTGATTCAAGGTTGAAAAATTAATCACTAAAATTAATTAAAGCATTTTTTACTAGAATAGCTTGAAGTTGTGACATATGATCTCTTCATGTATAGCTTGACTTGGTAAGAAAAGACCAAGAATGGTAGCTTAGGATTGAGGACACTTACTCTCCTAAGGGTAGCTTGACTTATGATGGCTATCGTGACCAACGACACTAACCTACGGGATCGTCGATAGTATAGTAACCCAACTAAAGGTTGGGGTCGTGTCCCAAGGGAGTGGTTTTGTGAATTGATAGAAAAATAAAATTAAGCTCTAACTAGTTGTAGCTAAAGACATTAACGAACAAAAACATGGTAAAATAAAATGGGTGACACGAAAGTATCAAATATCAAATTGGGGGTTTTGTCACAATTAGTAAAAATGGCAAAAATTAACAATAAAATCAAGTATAGGGAAATGTTCTTGGGGTGTGACCGCAATACAAGTTGACATAAGTAGTTGGGTACATGCTTTTTGAAAGGAAATTTGTAAAATAATAGTGACTAGGCTAAGCTTTAAATGGAAATAAGTTCCCTCTCAGGCAACTAACCCCGTTACAAATGCGTTCCTCTCAGACACCCATTTGCCGCATGAAGACCAGCCTACGCCTTACCCCATTCACTCTCTCAAGCTGAGTGTTAGGATATGGGACTAGGGCTCACCCTCTCGGACTGAGCCTTATGTCGATCCACTCCTTAGGCGATCAGTCTAGTGGTCTTGGTTTCGCGACCTCCATCTTGGACAAACAAAACACATGGGTGGCTTTGTATTTACAACTACAAACCCTTTAGATTAAACCACAACCACTAGGTGAAATCACCATTAAACTACATCTAGCCTATCAGCAAGCAAGAGCCAACAATAATAGCCACACATATTTGTTAAATCACACCCCAAGAATGGGGCATTTAGCCACACATCAAAAAATAACAAAGTACACCTAAAATGATAGTAAAATCAAATGGGTATAAGAAATTAAACCTTTATTTGAGCAAAGGAATATAAGAAATTAAACCTTGATTTAAGCAAAGGAACAAGAATGGAGAAGACCCACTTCCAACTTAGGGAAGATGAAATCTTTCTCTCCTCAAGTCTCCCACAAAACCCTCTCCAAACTTGGAAGAAAAATATCCAAAAAGTACTATTCTATTCTAGAAATTAAAATAAAATTTTGACTCTATAAAATTAATAATAAGTTCAGTATTTATAGACTTCAGAAAATAGTGCTAGCAGATCTTTCGACGAATTTACTAGATATCGCATAATGAGTTCGGTGACTCGCCATTCGTCTGTCTCATCGCCGCTTCGTGCTTGCCTTCAGCACCTTCACGTTCTGGGCCATTGGGCGGTATAGTACTGCTTCGCGGAACTATTTGGTGAAGAACCGACTGTTTCTTTCATCGCCTTTTTGATCCTTCTCCTTCAGGGCTTCGCGTACTGGAACAAATGGCGGAGTAAATCCTTTCGGCGAATCGCCAAGTGTGTTGGGCGATGCTCGGGCTTCAGCTTCATCGTTCTTTTCAGCCCTTTTGTTCCTTTTTGCACCTAAGTGTCCATGCTTTCACTAAAACTTCAAATACCTGAAACTTAAGAATTTTCATCAGATATTTAGACAAAATAAGCATTCGAGGATACTATTTCTATCAAAATAAAGCCCTAAATGAGTCCAATATGTGGACTCATCAACTTAGCATTGTAAGATGCATTTCATGGCTGCTTGAGTTAGTAGTAGTCATGGTAGTCTAGGATTGAGGACACATACTATCCTAAGGGTAGCTTGAACTAGCATTTTGGGATGCCTTCATGATAGCATGACTTGGTTAGGCCAAGACCATTTCATGGTAGCTTAGGATTGAGGACATATACTCTCCTAAGGGTAGCTTAGGATTGATAAATCACACTCTCCTAAGGGTAGCTAACATTAGCATCATAGTGTGCTTGTAAGGGTAGCATGACTTAGTTGGTCTAAGACTATTTCATGGTAGCTAGGATGGAACATTTGTACCCTTCCTAGAATAGCTTAGATTTGCATGATCAATATGTTTCCATGATAGCCTTGTCTTGCCTAATAGGGTGCTATTCTTTGGTAGTCTAGAATGATAAATAGCAATCATTTGAGTATGATTGCCTAAGGTGGTACTTAGTGTGAATGGTAGTATGGGATGCCACTCATGCATTGCACAAGTATGACTTGAAGCTACTTATGAAACATTTTCTTGTATGATGTATGTTTATCTTGGGTTGTTGCTATAGTTGCCTTCCATGACATAATTGACTAAAGGTGATAGTTCCCTTGTATATATGAAGTAAGCTAAGAATGAGACCAAATGAATGGTAGGTATGCTTATGGTGACTTCAAGGTTATGCTTAGTGTGAATGGTATTATGGGATGCCATTCATGCATTGCACAAGTATGCTTTGAGGTTACATAGGAGTATAGTGCTCTTGCGATATGAAAGCCTAAGACTTGACTATGCATATAAATTATGATTAAGATGTCCTAAAGGGATACTTAGTATGAATGGTATTATGGGATGCTATTTATGCATTGCACAAGTATGCTTTGTGGTTACTTGAGGGTGGTCTTATTATGATATGAATGACTAAGAGTTGAATACTGTTTATATCATGCTTATATGGAAACTTTGCTTATAATTGTGATATTGTCTCTTTTGCTTGTAGTGATGTTTCATGATGTATTGGATTATGTCTTATGTTGACTAACCCTTATCTTATGCTCTTATGATGTTATGTTAGCTAACATATTTAGTACATTTTGTACTAATGCATACTTTGACTACATTCTCATCAAATGTAGGGTTCGGAGATTTGAGTTCCAGTCTTGAAGCTAGGTTTCTAAGGAGCAAAGGAGTGAAGATTTAGTGAGTCCTCATAGCTTCAAGGACAAAACCACTATTTCTTTTGTCTTTTATTTTCATGTTTTGAGACAATTGTATGGGCTATGTCCTAAGAGTTTCACTCAAAGTTGTATTAGATGTTTGAGACAAAGTGTAGTAAGACTTCCGCTTGCTTTTATGAATGACTTTGATTGTATGGCTAGAAGTTTTTTAAAATTCCCATAATTTTATTTTATCTTATGTTATTATATGCTAAGGGCTTGTATGAGACCCCTTCAGAGTCAAGTATGCCATGTTACATCTAGGGTGTACCCCTGGGTCGTGACAGAATGTGGGAAAGAATGTGGAACGAGAAGCTCCTCATGAAGCTCTTCAAGTTTCGATCGACCCTTTGGCCGAGCTAGTGACTAATTTGGAGTTTAAGGCTGCTTTGGAAATGTTTCGTCAAGCGAACAGGGACGTTGTGGTCCCCGTGAACCCAAATGTGGGTACATTGACAACTAAAGCGTGAGACTTCACTAGAATGATCCCTTCGGAGTTTCATGGTTCCAAGGTTGAGGAAGAACCTCAAGAGTTCATTGATGAGGTGTATTGCGTGTTGATGATCAAGGGAGTGATGCCAGTCGAAAAGGTGAGGTTGGAAGCTTACCAACTAAACGGTGTTTCTCAAGTGTGGTTGTCACGACCCGAGAGCACCCCCTAGTCGTAACTGGCGTACTCGACCTCTCGGATGTCTAATACAAGCCTCTTAGCATTCATTCATCGCATAGATACTCAAAACTATAAGGAATTAAAAACTTTCTTCACACACAAAGATACTATCATTAAATAACAAGCAGAAGACTTTCTAAACTTTATACATGATGTATGAAAACTATCTAATACTTTAGAGTACAATATTCGGGACTAAACCCATACAAAACCAAAACAAAACTACAAGGCATAAAGGAACATATTGGGTGTTGTCCTCGAATCTGTGAGGACTCACCAAGTCTTCATCTTCAAGCACCTTAGGAACCTATCCATCAACCATAGAACACCAATATCTCAAATCCCTACACATTAGTAAGAAGAGGGGAAGAAAGGGGTTTGCACAATTAAGTACTAAGTATGGAAACTGTGCAAAAACATGCTAAAAGGGGACATTTATTAGAGAAACATACTTTATGCCATTTGGTAAAACTTCATGAAAATACAAATATAAGAGTCACAATACTCAATCATAACCAGCATACAAGTCATTAACCACTTTAGCACATACTCCATACATAACCCATTCCTTCACTTTAAACCATCCACCTCAAGTAACCCATGGACAACACCTTGTGCAATGTATGAATAGCATCCCATACCACCATCCACACTAAAGCATCATCCTAAGGCCACCTAACGTGAATTTACCACTTATCATGCTTCATATCACAAGCCATCATGCATAACTAGTACTAATATTCAATACATAAACATATTCGTCAAAACAAATCATTTCATGATCTGAGGACCTCTATCTAAAGTTATCCTAAGACACACTTAAGTAAGACATGAAGTGGCAGCCCATACAACCTGTTCAAGCACACCTAAGTTTTCCTGAAGGCCACAATAGAAAAGAACATTTACATTTCAATAAAACATGCTAAATAGTTCATTTCCTTATTATAAGAGAGATATGCAACATATTAAAAAAGAAGACAAGTCAACATTCTTCTTTAGAGTCATTTAGGACACATTTATGCATTTAGAGGACTTTCATGCAATACCCATTAAGGATTAGGGAACTCACTTTAGTATCTTCAAGACCTACTCGTGCCATGTGTAGATAACATCCCATACTACTACCTACACGTTGTAGAACATATCCAATGACTAGAGTGCACATCCCACATGAATGGAATAGGCATTAACTGACATAGACCATGCAATCTAGACATGATATCCGGTGTCATAAAACCCTACACCGTGGAAGGTGTTCTACTTGCCAAGGGAAGAACTAATAAGCAACCCATGTAGGCACATGGTTTAGGGGATATCCAAAAAAGTTCATTATACCCTAACCTCATACTCGAAGAGAGCTACCTTCTTAACCATATCCACTCGGTGCTTAGCCTTAGTTCCCATAGAGTAATTTCATTCACATGTATGTACTAGAGAAGGCTCTATCACTAAGTCTTGCCGAACCATAGTACTTCTACCAAGAAGGGCACCACAAGGATCTACTGATCAAGGTTCATTAGGATAGCTCATTGAGTTTCTTAGAGAGGGTTTTCTACCATTCTGGTCCACCAACTCTAAGTCTATCATTTCACACAAAAAGAAGGTCATCACCGTAAGGTCCACCACTTCAAGGTTTTTAATTCACTTAGGAGTCTAGACTTATGAAAGGGCACCATGCTTAGGTCTACCGATCCTAGACATCCATTCATTCCATAAGCTTTCATGTAACAAGAAGGGACATCTAAGTCTGCCAAGCAAGCCACAACATTGCCATATAGACACTCTTCATAGTCTAACATCATCACATATATGAACATTAAATGATATCACACATTAAATCATAATGCAGTAACACTTTATGCAATATCACCTTATGTCCATAAGAATACCTTTACATTTATACCTTCACATAGTACAATAACACCTCATAACTTGATAACACTTTAATTCAATAGATAATGCCTTCAAGGCCATGTCCATAATACATTTAACATATAAGCACCTCCACCATAAGTGGATCACACATAAAATTATCACAATTCTATATCAATTCTACATTAACAATGAGGTTAGGTCAACTTACCCTTTTTCCAAAGCCACAATCACCATTTCTCAATTCTTTAACAATTCACAATAGATAAACATATATAATAATAGAAAACAGCTATTCAACTCAATCTAAGGATAATTCCATCATCATTCAATTATAAACATTCAACCCACTTCATAAGCCAAATTTAGGAAACTTGGAAAGACATGGGTTCATGGAATTTGCTTTCTTAAAACCATCAATAAGCATCAATAATAGCATAAATAATCATTAAAAATCATTTAATGCAAGAACCTATGCTTAGAATCGAAATTAGGGTTTTTGTGTTTTTGGAAGAACTTTGAAACATTTGGATTGAGCTCCTTGAAAGGAAGAATAATCAAGAATAAAGGATCCCCATACCTTAACCTTCATGAATCCCATGAATTTTTTAGAAGAAAACACTTGAAACCTTCAACCTTTAGCTTGAACTTGACCTAGCCCTTCAATGGAGTTCTAGAGAGAACTTTTTAGGAGAGAAGGGTTTTGATTTAGGGAAAAGTGAAGAATGAATTCTAAAATACCATATTAATGTTTTAATACTCTTAAAATAATTAAAAACACTTAAAATAATAACCCATATATTAATTAGGACTAGGGGTGAATTTACCAACTCACCCCTAAGTTGGTCATGTCCCTTACAGCATTTGCAGGTCCATTCCATGCCCACCAGACCATGGACCGTGGCCTGGTCCAAGCCTCGTAAATGGGGTCCATGGTTTGGGACTAAGAGTCATCCTGCAGGGCCTGCAACAACAGACCAAGACTACTGGTCGTGGTTTGACCCACGGGCCGTAGGTCATGGCCGTAGTTTGGCCACTTTTGGCCAACCATGGTTTTTCATTGGGGCTTTGGGGCTTTGGGGCTTAGACTTAGGGTCCACCTCAAGGACCCTTAGGGTGGTCGCTGGGGAGTCGTACCTTGACGTCTAACACCTAAACACCTCAACCATGCGTCGGAACAACATCAAACACCATCAAAACTCAAGATGAACACAATCGAACACACGTTAGGCTCTAGTTACTCTAGTTTGTTTTTAGGGTCGTCACATTATCCCCCACTTGGGAACATTCGTCCTCGAAAGACACTTGAACACGTTAAGGGGTAACGACTCAAGACTAGTAGTCCACAATCATACATACAACATTATAAACATCACACATATCTAGGAGGAACATCAACTCCACATCAACAAGGCTCAAACAACTTCATGCAACTCAAGAAAGTAGGAACTACATCTACAAACTCATTATGCATCAAAACTTCACATTTCTCATTACGTTGGAGGCACTTCCTTTTCCAAATCACACCATTCTCATCGTAACATCAATAGACACAATATGCAATTTCCTCATAAAAGCACATTATGCAACATTTTCAAGAACACATTTAAGCATGCTCAATAAGTCAACTTATGCAACATTTAAGCATGTTCACCATTTCACCTAATGTAGCAAATAGACAACTCATACTAGATGCACATCAACAAGAGGAACACAATTCATGAAAACTAATTTTCTCATTTAAAAAGAATTCAACTAGAACATGCATAACATAAGGAGAACATATGGAAACTCAACTTTCCACATGACTCCAAAACATAAAACAAGCTACTTGGAACTCTTTGTTCTAGGCTTGAATAGGCACATAAAGAAAGAGGTAAGGATACCAACACTTCTCAACAACCTTAGTACTTGACATACCATCCCCCACTTAGGGGTAAACCCAACTAAGGTCAACATAACATAGGAACCTCAATTAAGAAACCGTCAACATACCGGAGCCTTTAAACTTGAAAGGTCCTCATTAAGCAACTCTTGCTCATCTCAACCTTACCACCTCACTTCGAGGTCTCACATGAGTCTACCTCACCGGGTCTAAACTCCTCAAACTCACTACACCTTTTAAGATGGAAACATCAATCAAGCCTAACTCATGGACATCAAAGACTCTCAAAAGCCTTACCATCTAGTCACATTACCCCACACTTAGGAGAAAACTCATACTAGCTCTTTCAAACTTTACTCCTTCCCATTCCAAGGTCAGAGCAAGACACACTAAACATTCATACTCACCACACCTATACATTTTTAAAACACCACATTTTATCATCTCCTTCAACATACCTCAAAACTCAACATATCTAAGTCGAGTTCCACCAACAATACATATAATCATAAGGCAACCCATTCAATCTCAAGTCAACATCACAATCTTCCACCTCACATCTATCAAGTCACTAAGCCATAGTTGGCATCACAACCAACCTTTTCTTTCCCTCAACCCTTGCAACATAAACCTCTCAAGGGAAGTCACACTCTAAGGACCATCACATAAGGAACAAGGGAAAGAAATTATGGAGAGAAACTCTTTGGTATGACTTGAAAAAGGAAGAAGTGAAACTTTCTTAGCACCCAATAGCCTCCTATTCATAATGTGGTGCGCTTCACATTATTAACAAGACTCTACTAAATGTGGTTTGAGACAACCTAACACCATTCCCAAAACCTTATGCTCTGATACCAATGTTGTCACGACCCGAGAGCACCCCCTAGTCGTAACCGGCGTACTGGACCTCTCGGAGGTCTAATGCAAGCCTCTTAGCATTCATTCATCGCATAGACACTCAAAACCATAGGGAATTTGACACTTTCTTCACACATGACGATACTATCATTAAATAACAAGCGGAACACTTTCTAGACTTTATACATGATGTCTCAAAACCATCTAATGCTTTAGAGTACAACATTTGGGACTAAGCCCATACAAAACTTAAACAAAACTACAAGACATAAAGGAACATTTTGGGTGTTGTCCTCGAATATATGAGGACTCACCAAGTCTTCATCTACAAGCACCTTACGAACCTATCCATCAACCATAGAACACCAAAACCTCGAATCCGTACACTTTAGTAAGAAGAGGGGAAGAAAGGGGTTAGCACAATTAAGTACTAAGTATGGAAACCGTGCAAAAACATGCTAAAAGGGGACATTTATTTGAGAAACATGCTTTATGCCATTTGGTAAAACTTCATGAAAATACAAGTATAAGAGTCACAATACTCAATCATAACCAACATACAAGTCATTAACTACTTTACCACATACTGCACACATATCCCATTCCTTCACCTTAAACCATCCACCTCAAGTAACCCTTGGACAACACCTTGGGCAATGTATGAATAGTGTCCCATACCACCATCCACACTAAAGCATCATCCTAAGGCCACCTAACGTGAACTTACCACTTATCATGCTTCATATCACAAGTCATCATGCATAACTAGTACTAATATTCAATACATAAACATATTCGTCAAAAAAAATCATTTCATGATCTTAGGACCTCTATCTAAAACTACCCTAAGACACACTTAAGTAAGACATGAAGTGACCGCCCATACAACCTCTTCAAGCACACCTAAGTTTCCTCAAGGCCACAATAAACAAGAACCTTTACATTGCAATACAACATGCTAAATAGTTCATTTCATTAATATAAGAGAGATATGCAACATATTAAAAAGGATGACAAGTCAACATTCTTCTTTAGAGTCATTTAGGACACATTCATGCATTTAGAGGACTTTAATACAATAGCATTAAGGCTTAGGGAACACACTTTAGTATCTTCAAGGCCTACTCGTCCCATGTATCAATAGCATCCTATACTTCTACCTACACTTTGTAGGACATATCCAATTAGTAGAGTGCACATCCCACATGATGGGTATAGGTATTAACTGACGTAGACCATGCAAGCTAGACATGGAATCCGATGTCATAAAACCCTACACCTTGGAAGATGTTCTATTTGCCAAGGGTAGAACTAATAAGAAACCCATGTAGGCACACGGTTCAGGGGATATCCAAAGAAGTTCATTGTACCCTAACCTCATACTCGCAGAGGGCTACTTTCTTAACCATATCCACTCGGTGCTTAGCCTTAGTTCCCATAGAGTAATTTCATTCACATGTATGTACTGGAGAGGGCTCCATCACTAAGTCTAGCCGACCCATAGTACCTCTACCAAAAAGGGCACCACAAGGATCTATCGATCAAAGTTCATTAAGATAGCTCATTGACTTTCTTAGAGAGGGTTTTCTACCATTTCGGTCCACCAACTCTAAGTCTATCATTTCACACAAGAAGAAGGTCATCTCCTTAAGGTCCACCACTTCAAGGTTTTTCATTCACTTAGAAGTCTAGACTTATGAAAGGGCACCATGCTTAGGTCTATCGATTCAAGGCTTAGCCTAGAAGTCCTCTTTTATCATTCATAGAAAGGGCATCATGCTTAGGTCTACCTATCCTAGACACCCATTCATTCCATAAGTTTTCATGTAACAAGAAGGGACATCTAAGTCTACCAAGCAAGCCACAACATTACCATATAGAAACTCTTCATAGTCTAACATCATCACATATATGAACATTAAAAGAGATTACACTTTCAATCATAATACAATAACACTTTATACAAGATCACCTTATGTCCATAAGAATACCTTCACATAACACAATAACACTTCATAACTTGATAACACTTTAATTCAATAAATAATGCCTTCAAGGCCATGTCCATAATACATTTAACATATAAGCACCTCCACCATAAGTGGATCACACATTAATCTATCATAATTGTATATCAATTCTATATTAATAATGAAGTTAGGTCAACTTACCCTTTTTCCAAAGTCACAATCACCATTCCTCAATTCTTCAACAATTCACATTAGATAAACATAGATAATAATAGAAAACAGCTATTCAACTCAATCTAAGGATAATTCCATCATCATTCAATCATAAACATTCAACCCACTTCATAAGCCAAATTTAGGAAACTTGGAAAGACATGGGTTCATGGAATTTTCTTTCTTAAAACCATCAATTAGCATCAATAATAGCATAAATCATCATTAAAAATTATTTAATACAAGAACCCATTCTTAGAATCGAAATTAAAGTTTTTGTGGTTTTGGAAAAACTTTGAAATCATTTAGATTGAGCTCCTTGAAAGGAAGCATAATCAAGGATAAAGGATCCCCATACATTCACTTTCATGAATCCCACGAATTTTTTAGAAGAAAACACTTGAAACCTTCAACCCTAGCTTGAACTTGACCTAGCCCTTCAATGGAGTTCTAGAGAGAACTTTTTAGGAGAGAAGGGTTTTGATTCAGGGAAAAGTGAAGAATGAATTCTAAATTACCATATTAATGTTTTAATACTCTTAAAATACTTAAAAACACTTAAAATAATAACCCATATATTAATTAGGACTAGGGGTGAATTTACCAACTTACTCCTAAGTTGGTTGTGTCCCTTACAACTTTTGCAGGTCCATTCCACGCCCACCAGACAACGGACCGTGGCCTGGTCCACGCCCCGTTAATGGGATCTATGGTTTGGGGTTGAGAGTCAGCCTGCAGGGCCTGCAACTACGGACCAAGACTATTGGTCGTGGTTTGACCCATGAATTGTAGGTCATGGCCGTAGTTTGGCCTCTTTTGGCCAACCATGGTTTTTCCTTGGGGCTTAAACTTAGGTGCTCCTCAAGGACCCTTAGGGTAGACCTTGGGGAGTCGTTCCTTGACTTCTAACCCCTAAACACTTCAACCATGGCTTGGAACAACTTCAAACACCATCAAAACTCAAGATGAACACAAATGAACACACGTTAAGCTCTAGTTACTCTAGTTTGTTTTTAGGGTCGTCACAGTGGCTCATCCAATGGAAGAAAGAGATGATGGTTGATTTGGGTCGTCTTGGTTGGGAGAAGTTTTAGCTTACTTTCCTTGATATGTTTTTTCCCCTTGAAATAAGGTAGGTAAAGGTACTTGAATTCATCAACCTTCGTCAAGGAAACGTGAGTCTGAAGGAGTATGATTTGAAGTTCACACAATTATCCTGAGATGCTCTCACTGTGGTTGCCTATCCTAGGTCAAGGGTGAGTAAGTTTGTTTTGGGAATGTTTGAAATAGTCATTAAAGAATACCGTACCTCAATGCTCATAAATGATATGGACATTTCTTGCCTAATTATGCATGCTCAACAAATCGAAGAGGAGAAACTTAAGTAAAGGTCTAGGGAGGCAAAGAGGGCTAAGACCAGTATGGTGACTTTTCATACTCGAGGTCCAGTGGACATGGTCCTTCCAAGTCTCGAAAAAGGTTTTTCGGTCAAGGTTCCTCCAATGATCCGGCTCCTAAATTCAACAAATATAGGGTGTCTAACCCTAGATCTCAAGGAGGAAATGTTGGTGGACCTTCATTATCTGTTTGTGCTTGGTGTGGAAGAATGCATGAGGGTAAATGCCTAGCCGGTTCTAATACATGTTTTGGTTGTGGCAAGACAGACCATAAGATAAGGAATTGTCCCGTAGTTGCTAAGAATGAAAGATATAATTGTCGATGAGCTCAACCTTACCCTTCGTCAGGTTCTAGTGAGAGTCAGAAGCAAAACAAATTTTATGCACTCTAGACTCGTTATGAGCAAAAGGGTTCTCCCGCTATAATTATTGGTATGTTGAGAGTCTTTTATCCTGATGTTAATGATTTTCTTGATCCCTGTGCTACTGATACACTCAAATTACACCTCCCTAAAGAAGTATAAGCGATTGTTGTCAAATAAAGAACCCAACTTGTAGGTCGAGGTCGATCCCACGAGAAATATGGTTCAGAGTTAAACTTAGCTCACTATTATATCCGTTTAGTCAAACTATTTATGAGACAAGTAAATAAGGGGGGGGGGGTTTGTAAGTAAGTAACAAATTGGCAAGATTCAAACTTTGAGTTATCAATATGAGAGAGAAACTAGGGTATGTGTGTTCCCCACAAGCTCTTAACGTAGTAATCCTAATAATGGTAATCCTTTCCTAGTGTTTTACATATAAAGTTGGTAAGTTAGGTATCCCTAAGTGATTGGTTCTCCAAGTAGGGAATTTCACCTCGCACCTTGGTCTGGCTACGGGTGTATGCTTTACTAACCCTCACCTTTACTCTAGATTAGACATCGCATCAATGTATGGCTTAGTTTTCACCCTCGCTCCAATTATCATTAGACTATTAGATAGCATCCACTAAATGTCTGTTGTTAATTCTTTTCTCATTAACTACCTCTTTGGTCCGGCAAGTAGCAACAAGGAAAGTTCTAATGCGTGCACTCGTTAAAAAGACTTCTAAGGGAAAGAATTAACAATGCATGCATAAACATTATTCATGAATTACTTAAGTATTATTCATACCTTGTAAATTGCTCATGGTTCCCACAACCCTAGTTGTGGATTTAGCTACTCATGCTTGAGAGGTCACAATTCATATTTAAGAAGAAAGAATTCATGAATTTACAATTAGAATAGATAAAACCCAAAATCTTCAATTGAATTTCGAAGTAAAAATCTTATAAAATGAAATCCGGAAATCAAATTGCTTCAGTTTGCAAGTTAATTCCCAAAAACACCAAAACCTAAGAGTTTACAATAATATCTAACCCCCAAAAAGGAGGTTTATAACTCCTATTTATAGAAAACAAATCCTAACTAAAACAGGAAACAAAATAAGGAAATAACTGGCAGGACGCGGTTTCAAACAACGCGTTGACCTACGGACCGTGGGTCGACCGTAGGTCTGTAGGTCCCCTCCATGGCTCAACACTTAGAAACTTTCATCAGGTCCTGGAGCCTTCAACTCTCAGATCATGAATGACGGACGAGAAGGACGGACCGTGGGTCGACCCTATGGTCCATCGTCTTGCTCCATGGTTCCAAACTTGTCAGAATTCCCTGATGCTACACCTACGATGCACCACCTGCGCTCCATGGACTGGGCTACGGTCTGTCCTGGCACTCTGTGGTTTGAGTTACTTAATCTCATCTCCAAGGCCAAGACTTACGACTTCCTATCCACGGCCCGTGGTTGGACCTACGGTGTGTGGGTGGCTTTGTGGGTGGTCACTTCTGCATCTTTTCAGCTCGCATCTTCATCAACCGCATTCAAGCCTGTTTCCTGCAAACATTATACACAAAACATCAGTTCTAATCCAAAATAGCCCAAAACAAACACAAACTCTAAATGAAACGCATCAAAAATACCGTAAACTCACGGTATATCAACACCCTCAACTTAAACTTGTGGTTTGTCCTCAAGCGACACACTAAACTCTAAACGACTCTTATTTAGAAGTAGACATACAAACTCAAGCAATCACATGGCATTTTCAATCAAATCCATCACATTAGTGCAAATTTTTTCATCTAGACTCAACAAGCTAACTCTTACGGATCAAAACATGACATAGATCGACCAACAGACATCACAACATACACTTTTCACAATCACCAAAGTATCAATTCTCCAACAATGTCACTAGTGCCCTCACTTTAAAAAAATCCTTTTTCACACACAATAGATATGTATTTCAAGTTTTAGGATTCAATCAACACTTACTCTCAAAAGTGACTTCAAGTACAGTTAGTGCTCAATACCATAGGTTTGCCCTTATTTTCACTACTTAGACTCTCCAAACTAGTCGCTAGTATCACTATAGAACTTTCTTAGCTTGTAACGTAGGCTCAGGGTCAGGTAGGTTCATTTGGGTACTTTTTAGTGACTTTCTGCCCTCCTTGACTTTACGCTAGCTTTTTACCTCTTTTCTCAACCAATTCTTGACATCTTTAACTTTTCTGCTCTTTCCCTTCACTTTCTTTCGCACAGATGTGACTTTTGACTTTATAGCTGTTAGTTTTAACTGTCTTCTTTTTCTTTCACTTTATTTTTGTTCGTTTCTTTGAATACTTTTGTCATTCATATTTTTGCTTCTTTTGAACAAAGTCACATATTCTTCCTTTTTTCATCTTTTCTCATTCTTTCTTTTACACAAACTGTTTTCATACCCATTTCATTCAGTTTCCTCTTTCATAACCACCCTCAACTTATTTATTTTGCATGAGTTGAGGTGCACAATATCCAATGTCGGACCAGGGCCTTAGATCAAGGTAACTTTTTGAATTAGCCACCCTCAACTTAAGCTTTTGGCCTAAGTCAAGGTGCACAATATCCACAAGGGACCAGTCCCAAACAGAGTTTTCACACTTTTCTTCATTCTTTATACATCAAGCATTTTCACCCTTTTTTCACTTCTAACAATATTTTCATCTTTTCTTCTTAACATAGTACATTAAGGATTTCTTTTTGGCTCAAAAATAATTATGGTATCAATAAAAAGGGATTCGGCTCGATCATGTGGTTTATAACAAAAATATAGGCTGAAAAGGGTTAACTAGTAATATAATATATAAAAAGGTTAAAATTTACAAGACAAATCAAAGAAAGCCTATTACCATCACCTAAACAAGGCAACACTTTTTATTTTGCTTCAACAACATGTAGGGCAAGTTCTAAACTAAGATGCAAAACATGGAATAAACAAATTATCACCACACATGGCACAAGTATCAATCAAGAGGGATCAATTTCACTTCTAAGAGAGATAGGATCATAACAATCTACAAAATAAAACAATTTATATACAAAGTCACAACCATGAACTTAGGTGTCAAAGAGTCTGTAATTTCTTTATCAATCAAGTATTCACCCCTTACCTTTATCCCAGATTAGACATCACATCAATGTATGGCTTAGTTTTCACACTCGCCCAAATTGACATCAAACTATTAGATAGCATCCACTAAATCTCTATTTTTAATTATTTTCTGATTAACTACCTTCTTGGTCCAGCAAGTAGCAACAAGGCGATTTCTAACGCATGAACTCATTAAAAAGACTTCTAAGCGAAAGATTTAACAATACATGCATAAACTCTATTCAAGAATTACTTAATTATTATGCATACTTTGCTAATTGCTCATGATTCACACAACCCTAGTTGTGGATTTAGCTACTCATGCTTGAGAGTTCACAATTCATGAACTTACAATTAGAATAGATGAAACCCAAAATCTTCAATTGAATTTCAAAGTAAATATCTTATAAAACAAAATCCGGAAATCAAATTGCTAAAGTTTTCAAGTTAATTCCCAAAAACACCAAAAACTAAGAGTTTACAATAATGTCTAACCCCCAAAAATGAGGTTTATAACTCCTATTTATAGAAAACAAATCCTAACTAAAACAGGAAACAAAATAAGAAAATAACTGGCAGGACGTGGTTTCAAACGTCGCTTCGACCTACAGACTGTGGATTGACCTACGGTCCGTAGGTCCCCTCCGTGGCTCAACACTTAGAAACTTTCATCATGTATTAGAACCTTTAACTCTCAGATCATCATTTGAAGGACGTGCAGGACAGACCATGGGTTGACCTACGGTCCATCGTCTTGCTCTATAGTTCCACACTTGTCAGGCTTTCCTGATGTTCCACCTACGATGTACAATCTACAGTCAGTGGACTGGGCTACGGTCCATTCTATAAATTCATGGTTTGAGTTACTGAAACTCATCTCCTAGGACAAGACTTACGACTGCCCATCCATGGCCCGTGGCTGGACCTACGGTCCGTGTGTGGCTCTGTCTGTGGTCACTTCTGCATCTTTTCATCTCACATCTTCATCAACCACATTCAAGCCTATTTCCTGCAAACATTATAGATAAAACATCAGTTCTAATCCAAAATAGCCCAAGACACACACAAACTCTAAGTGAAACGCATCAAAAATATCATAAACTCATGGTATATCAGCTACCTTGTCTTTTGTTACATCATATGTGGCTATGAGGTTTGATATTGTTCTGGATGTGTTGTTAAAGCCTTTCTCTATCTCTACTCTTATTGGTGAATTCATTGTGGCTAAGAGAGTCTATAGAGATTATCTCGTATCTTTATCCCATAGAGTCACTCATGTTGATCTTGTAGAGCTTGATATATTCCATTTCGATGTTATTCTTTGTATGGATTGGTTGCATTCATGTTATGCTTCTATTGATTGTAGAACCCGAGTAGTCAAGTTTTAGTTTCCAAATGAACCCATCCTAGAGTGGAAAGGGGGGAACTCTAGGAAAATGATTTCTAAGGGTTGCATATAGCACCTTATTCAAGTTAGCAATATGGGTTTCGAAACCCCCATCTATGAGTCGGTCTCTGTTGTTAATGGGTTTTCAGAAGTGTTTCCTGATTATTTACATGGTGTTCCTCCCAAAAGGGAAATAGACTTCGGCATTGACCTTCTCCCTGATACACAGCCTATATTTATTCCTCCTTATCGTATGGCCTGATAGAACTCAAAGAGTTAAAGGAGCAACAGAAATATTTGTTGGATAAGGGTTTCATACGACCGAGTATCTCTCCATAGGGTGCTCTAGTTTTGTTTGTTCGAAAGAAAGATGGTTCATTTCGTATATGTATTGACTATTGACAATTGAACAAGAGTACCATTAAGAATAAATATCCTCTTCCAAGGATAGATATTTTGTTTGATCAACTACAAGGAGCAAGTTACTTCTCTAAGATCGACCTCCGGTTAGGTTACCACCAATTGAGGGTGAAAGAAGATGGCATTCTGAAGACAGTTTTCGAACTCGCTATGGTCATTATGAGTTTTTATTAATGTCCTTTGTTTTGACTAATGCTCTCACCAAATTTATGAATTTGATGAATAGGGTGTTTAAATAATACCTTGATATGTTTGTGACTGTGTTTATCGATGATCCATTGATTTACTCAAGGAGCGAGGATGAGCATACCGATCATTTGAGGATTGTGTTGCAAGTTATCAAGGACCAACAACTCTTTGAAAAGTTTAGCAAATGTGAGTTTTTGTTAAGAGTTGTGGCTTTTCTTGGTCACATTGTTTCCAATAAGGGCATTAATGTGGATCTTAAGAAGACAGATGTGGTTTAGAATTGTCCTAGACCACTATCCCCTTCAGATATTTGAAGTTTCTTGGGTTTGGTTGGTTATTAAATAAGGTTTGTTAAAGTGTATTCTTCGATTACCTCTCCACTGACAACATTGACCCAAAAAGGTTAAGTTTGTATGGTCTGAAGCGTGTAAAAAGAGTTTTCAAGAATTGAATGATAGGTTTACCTTTACTCTATTGTTGACTTCACCAGAAGGATCTGATGGATATGTGGTTTATTGTGAAGCTTCAAGAGTTTCTCTAGGGTGTGTTCTTATGGAAAATGAGAAAGTTATTGCTTATGCTTCATAACAACTTAAGATTCACAAGAAAAACTACCCTACCCATAATTTAGAACTAGTGGCGGTTGTTTTTTACTTAAAGATTTGGAGGCATTACTTGTATGGTGTTCATGTTAATGTCTTTACCAACCACAAATGTTTGAAATATGTATTTAAACAAAATGTTCTAAATCTTCAACAAAGAAGGTAGCTTGAGTTACTAAAGAAGTATGACATGAGTGTTTCCTATCACCCCCGGTAAAGCAAATATAGTGGTGGATTCTCTTAGTCGGGTATTCATGGGTATTGTTGCTCATGTTGAGGATGATAAGAAAAAGTGGGTTTGAGATGTTAATTGATTGGCCCGATTGGGTGTTTGGTTTGTTGACTCCACCAAAGCTGGTGCTATGATACATAATG
Organism: Solanum stenotomum; assembly: GCF_019186545.1. Lineage (NCBI taxonomy): Eukaryota > Viridiplantae > Streptophyta > Magnoliopsida > Solanales > Solanaceae > Solanum > Solanum stenotomum. Next base: position 43,993,325 of record NC_064284.1, read on the forward strand.
GTTCAGAATCGTCCTGTGTCAAATGTGAAAGCCATGCAAGGTCTTGATCTGAATTTTATTGAAATGAAGGAAGCGGTGCTTAAGAAATATGTTGAGCACTTCTCCCAAGGGGGAGATGGTGTACTTTTGTATCAAAATCATTTGTATGTTCCCAATGTTGATGATTTGAGAGAGCAAATCTTATCAAAAGCTCATAGCTCTCGATATTCCATTCACCCGGGAGCCACCAAGATGTACCATGGTGTCCTACTAGTGGAATGGGATGAAGAAAGATATTATAGAATTTTTGGCAAAGTGTCCTAATTGTCAACAAGTGAAAGTTGAGCATCAAAACTCGGAAGATTTGTCCCAAGATATTAGTATTCCTACTTGAAAGTGGAAAGATTTGAATGTGGACTTTATTATTGGTTTTCCCCGCACTCAGAGGCAACATGACTCGATTTGGGTTATTATGGATTGTATAATGACATCAGATCATTTCATTCCAGTCAAGGTTTCTTATTAGCGAATGACTATGATATGTTATACTTGAGAGAAATGGTTAGGTTGCATGAAGTTCCCTTATCCATTATCTCCTATCGTGGTACCCAATTTACCTCTCAATTTTGGAAATATTTTCAAAAGGGTCTTGGTACTCGTGTTAAGATTAGTACGGACATTCATTCGCAAACTGATCGGCAAGTGGAGCGTACTATCCAAACTTTTGAAGATATGTTAAGAGCTTGTGTGAGTGACTTCAAGGTAATTGGGATAATTCTTTGCCTTTGATTGAGTTTTCTTACAATAATCGATATCATTGCAGCATTGGTATGGCTCCATTTGAGGCTCTTTATAGTATGAGGTATAGATCTCCAATAGGTTAGTTTGAATTTGCTGAAGGTTCTTAGATAGGTCCCGAGTTGGTACATGAGGCTATGGAGAAAGTTCCATTTATTAGAGAAATGGTTGAAAACAACTCAAAGTCGACAAAAGTCCTATGTCAATGTCAGAAGGAGAGATCTTGAGTTTTATGTTCATGGTTGGGTCTACTTGAAAATTTAACCCACGAAGGGTGTGATGAGGTTTGGGAAGAAAGGGAAGCTTAGTCCCTGTTATAAGGCCTATATCAGATTGTTGAAGCGTTTTGGTAAAGTTGCTTATGAACTGGACTTGCCTTAATGATTTAGCATCGGTGCATTTGGTTTTCCACGTATCCTTGTTGAAGAAATGTGTTGGAGATCCGACGTTCATAGTTTCCTTAGTAGGTTAATTAGAGAGTTAAGAAGAATCTTTCTTATGAAGAAGTTTTGGCTGAGATTTTGGATCGGCAAGTTATGAAGTTCAGAAATAAGGAAATTGCTTCCATGAATGTTCTATGGAGGAATCACTTAGTTGAAGGTGCAACTTGGGAGGGCGAGGCCGATATGAAGTCCCGTTATCCTCATCTCTTTCCCGCGGACCCCAATCTATATTTAGGTATTTAGTTCCTCAAGGTCCATCCTTATGACTTTAGTCATTTCTCATAATTCCTTATGCATGCATGCTCATGAAAACTTGATTTTTGAGGAAATGAATTAAATTGATTGATTTCTATATGTTTATGTGCATTTGAGTAGGAGTTGCATATAGACCTTATGAAATGATGTTCTGAATATGTATTAGCTTAGAGTTAATTTTCCTCCTCGGATATATGCATTTATGTAATTGAATTCATGCTGGGATATTAAATCTTCTTCCTACCCTCCTTATGTTATCTTGAATTCTATTTGAGGATAAATGTTTCCAAGGGGAGATATAGTAACACCTCATATTTGAAAAATGCAGTTTTTGGGTTGGTGTTTGTATCTACTGGTACCACTTATGGACCGTAGAAGCTCATACGAGCCGTAGGTGGCAACCGTAGGCAGGGGGATAATGAAATTTTGAAAACAAGTCCCAGTACCCTTTTTACAGTTCAACAAGACGACGGTTCTTCGTTCCTTTTATAAGTCGTAGGTATTCTTTTCTTTAGCTTTCAACAAGTCACATCCTTTCCTCTCTTTTATTTTTTCCTCTTTTTCAATTTCAAACTCTTTTCATACCCATTTTTCTTTTGGTTTCCTCTTTCATAGACACCCTCAACTTATGGATTTTCCATTGGTTGAGGTGTACAATACCCGTTGTCGGATCAGAACCAAGATTGACGTTAGTTTTTACATTAGCCACCCTCAACTTAGGCTTTTGGCCTAAGTCGAGGTGCACATGTCCAAGGAGGGACCGGGGCCAACATAGTAGATTATGGGAAGGTGAGTTAGAAGTTTAGAAAGAAATGGTCTAATTTAGGCTCAAAGCATTTGGATCAAAGGGAGCATTTATTTCATTTGGTTGGATTCTACTTTTAGGCAATTTGTGGACTCATCAGAACAAGGTCCTATGATCACTTCCTAGTCTCTAGAGTAGATTATCTTAGCAAGACTAACTGGGCAAGTTCTAGATTGGCACAAAAACTGTTTGAGCAATCAACTATTCTCATACACTCTTGGCACATAGTTTCATTATCAGATTATCAGATTACCGAGTTCAAGTTTTAGCTTAAGTCATGCCATCAAGTTGATTCATTATCATGTCATACTCAGAGCCAACACATTCAACGCATTCTAGCCTACAAATTTTAGCACATATCACAAAAATTTTGGACAGGTATCATTTTTTCACAAAAACTTTTGCCATCATGCTTCATCCTTTCTCATGCTTCTACACATACAATCCTAACACATGTCGTTTCAACAGAAATTAAGCAATCTCTTGGCGGAAATTAACACAGTCAAGAAAACCCGAAGAAAGGATTATGAGTTGGGTTACTCAGACTTCACCCTATCACTCACAATCCACTTACCCCACCCCCAACGAAAAATAGGTGCAATTGTCCCCAATGCACACAAAAAGTAATAAAAAGTAATGGATTTGGGTAAAGCAAACATGTGGAGCATAGCACCGACGAACCATCAACAAGCGGGTGGGTCCGGTTTCCCGGAGCCCACTACAGCAACATTGGGGCTACCCTCAGTAGTGCTATCAATCATTCTAACCGCACCATCAGTGGTGCTCATATCATGACCCACAATATTCAGAACATCTGAAATAGGCATAGACCTTGATGCCCCAACAACACTCTCACGAACCCTCTCCTGGCGTAACTGCTCATCTATTATCGAAGCCCTCTTAGCCTGCTTCTCTTGCTTGTGCTCCCGCTTCTTGGCTCTTTTATCCTCAGTGGCCTCAGATGAGTATTTAGATTGGTGCCTCTTACCTCGGGCACATGTCGGCTCGGTCTGCTCCTTTGCATGCCCACTGAATAATGCATCAAGTACTATATCGTCAGACAAAGCAGTAGATGCGGCCTGTGCCTCAACTACAGGTGTGGGAAATATGGCATCAACATCGTCTCAGAGACTGGCTAACTCGGACCGGAAATAGGATGGATCTGTGGTCGAGGCTGGTCGCTCGAGGACTCTCAATTTAAAGGCATCGTGGCACTTATTAACGGCCTGGACCTTCTGGTCCATCATTTTCTCCATCCTTCGCTCCATTATGGCCTCAAACTCTGCTATTGACTTTTGCATCCATGGTTGGACATGGTGGAGCAGCATGACCATCTGATCTCCAATTTCTGAACCCTAGCCAATGGTACAACAGCAGGTCCTAATGGTAGGGTGGATCTGGACGAGCTAGGAGCCCGACTCGTGGCCTGAGAGGAGGAGGCCGGGATATCATCAGTGTGGGCAAGAGGGGAAGGATCATCACCCTGCATCTGCTCCACGGCATCTACTAAGTCAACTCCCATGGGCGGCACATCGACCTGCGGCTCTCTGCGTGGTTACACCACATTTGCCTCATCCCAAATGAGGCTTATATCCAGTGTCCCCATAGGCCAGTGATACGCTCAAATTACACCTCCCTAAAGAACCATAAGAGGTCGTTATCAAGTAAAGAACCCAACTTGTAGGTTGGGGTCGATCCCACGAGGAAAATGGTTTAGACTTTAATTTAACCAACAATTATATTCGATTAGTCAAATTACTTCCAGAAACAAGTAATAAAAATGGGGGTTTTTGTGGAACAAATTGTAAGAATTTAATAAATAATCAGTAATCAAAACTCAATTTTGGTTGTTATCAAGATGAGAGAAATAACTAGAATATACGTGTTCCCCACGCAGTAATCCTAGTAATAGCAATCCTTTCCTAGTATACTACATGCAAAGTGATAAGTTAGGTATCTTTAAATCCTTGATCCGGCATCTAGAAAATTTCACCCCGTACCTTGGTCCGGCTACGTGTGTATAATTTACTAACCCTTACCTTTACCTCATATTAGACATCATAATCGATGTTTGGCTTAGTTATTACTTCGCACCAATCGACACTAGCCTATTAGATAGTATCACACTAAATCTATGTTGATAATTATTTTCTTATTGATTACCTCCTTGGTCCGATAAGTAGCAACAAGGCGAGTTCTAACGCGTGCACTCGTTAAAAAGACTTCTAAACAAAAGAATTATCAATGATGCAAAACAGTATTCAAGAATTGTTTATTTACTATTCATACTTTGTTAATCACTCATGGTTCCCACAACCCTAGTTGTGGGGTTTAGTTACCCATAATCATATGAACACAATTCATTGTTTTAGATGAAAGAATTATGAACTTACGTAAGAAGAATAATATACCTAGAAATTCAACTTGAATTGCAACACCAAAATCTTCAAAACGAACTTAGGAAATTAATAATTGCTAAAGTTGCAAGTTAATTTCCCAAGTCAAGAACTAGAATAGAATAATAGTGTCTAACCCCCAAAAACGAGGTTTACATACCCTATTTATAGAAAACAAGTCCTAAATTAAAAGGGAAACAAAATAAGGAAAGTTTGTTACAGGCACGCGTCTTCATTCCACGAGACTGACTCACGGACCGTCAATGGATCTACGGTCTGTGAATCCCTTCCGTCAGCTAGGACGTAGAAAATATTTCAACTTCCAAAAATCAGCTTCTCTGAAGCAAACAACGAAACTGCAGTATGGACCGTAGATCGATCTACGGTCTGTCAATCCCCTTCCGTAGCTCCACACTTGGAATCTTCAAAAATCAGGTACTGGAACCCTCGCAGTATCAATCTACGGATTAACAGTACGGTCCGTAGATCAATCTACGAACCATTAATGGTCACTGTGGTTCCACACTTGGTCAGATTTCCCTGATTTTCTTTCCATGCCTTGGCTTCTAATCTACGACCACCATCTACGAATCGTCAATGGACCTACGTTTCGTAGATCACCTCTGTAGATGCCCTTTTCTGCATTTCTTTCAGTTGTCTCTTTATTTCCGCGCCTGAACATCTTTCCTACCAAATATGATAAAAACACATAAAAAACCATAGAAAAAGGCCCTAGACACACATAACTTGTGAGTGAAATGTATTAGAAATACCGTAAACTCACGGTATATCAACACCCTCAACTTAAATTTGTTGTTTGTCCTCAAGCGACGCACTAAGACTCTAAACGACACTTGTATAGAAGCAAGAATTTCAAGCACAAGAAATCATATGGCTCTCTATCCCACTCACTTTCCAGGTGCAACATTTGTTCTCTTAGATTTGACAAGCTAATTCATGTGGATCAAACCATGACAACGATCGACCAACCAACACACAACATACACCGTTTTACTATCACTAAAGTACCAACTTTCCGACAATGCAACTAGTGCCCTTACTTCAAACGAAATCCCTTTCTTTCACACAATGGCTATGGCTTTAAGTACAAGGATTCATTCAACACTCGCACTCAGAAATAACTTCAAGTACAATTAGTGCTCAATACCATAGGCTTGCCGTTATTTTCACTACTTAGACTCCCCACATTAGACTCTAGGATCACTATAGGACTTTCTTGGCTTGTAACGTAGGCTCAGGGTCAGGTGTGGTACATTTGGGTACTTCTTAGTGACTTTCTGCCCTCCTTGACATTACACTTGGCTTTCAACCTCTTTCTGCCCTATTTTTTTTCATCCTACCGTTTTACCTTCTTTCCCTTGATTCTTTTCAACCATGGATGTGACTTTAGGTTTTGTAGATCTTTCTATTTGTCATTTTTTTTCTTTTTTTTCTGCGTTTTACACTTTTTCTTTCGCTTTCAACAAGTCACATCCATTCCTCACTTTTCTCAACATCAAACTCTTTCCATACCCATTTTTCTTTCGGTTTCCTCTTTCATTGCCACCCTCAACTTATGGATTTTCCATTGTTTGAGGTGCACAAAATCCAAGGTCGGGTTAGGGCCAAGATTGAAGTTATCTTTTACATTAGACACCCTCAACTTAGGCTTTTGACCTAAGTCGAGGTGCACATGCCCAAAGAGGGACCAGGGCCAACATAGCAGATTTATGGGAAGGTGAGTTCGGGGTTTAGAAAGAAATGGTCTAATTTTAGGCTCAAAGCATTTGGATCAAAGGGAGCATTTATATCATTTGGTTATATCCTTCATTTAGGCAATTTGTGGACTTATCAGAACAAGGGCCTATGATCACCTCCTAGCTTCTAAAGTGAATTGTCTTAGCAGGACTAACCGGGCAAGTTCTAGTTTTGCACAAAAACTGTTTGAACAATCCACTATTCTCACACACACTTGGCACATAGTTTCATTATCAGATTACCCAGTTCAAGTTTCAGCCTAAGTCATGCCATCAGGTTGATTCATTATCATGTCATACTTAAAGCCAACACATTCAACTTGTCTTAGCCTACCAATTCTAGCACACAAGTCAAAATTTGGACGGGTATATTTTTCATAAGCCATCATGCTTCATTCTTGTTCATGCTTCTATACATACAATCCTAACACATGCCGGTTCAACAGAAATTAAACAGTCTCTTGGGGAAAAAGAACACAGGCAAGAAAACCCCAAGAGAAGATTTATGAATTGGGTTACTCAGACTTCGCCCTATCACTAACAATCCATTTACACCACCCCCAATAAAAATAGATGCTATTGTCCCCAACGCATACAAGAACAGTAAAAGATAGTGGATTGGATAAAGCAAACCTGTGGCGCAAAGCACCGATGAATCATGCACGACCGGGTGAATCCGATTTCCCGGAGCCCGCTAAAACAATAGTAGGGTCACCCTCAGTAGTGCCCACATCATCCATCATAGCACCATCAGTGGTGCTCACAACATGCCTCACAACAGGCGGGACCTCTACAACTAGGGTAGAACTCGATGCCCCTGCAGCACTCTCAGGCACCCTCCACTGGTGCAACTCTTTATCTAAAATCGAAGCCTTCCTAGCCTCCTTCTCCTGCCTACGCTATCTCTTTTGAGCTTTTTCCTCCTCAATTCAATTAGAACGGTGCCTCTTACCTTTGGCATGTGTAGGCTCAAGCCCCTCCTCGGCGGTCTCACTGAATAAAGCATTCAGCACCGTATCATCAGCCAGTGCAGTAGGTGCGGCCTGAGGCTCAATTGTAGGGGCGGCAAGAATGGCATCAACGTCAGTCCAGAGACTGGCTAACTCAGCCTGCAAAGAGGATAGATATATGGTCGGGGCTGATCGCTCGAGGACTCATAATTCAAAGGCATCAAGACGCTTATTTACTGCCTGGACCTTCCAGTCCATCATGCCCTCCATCCTTCGCTCCATTCTGGCCTTAGACTCGGCTATTGACTTTTGCATCCAAGGCTAGATGTGATGCAGCAGTGTGGCCATCTGAGCCTCCAATTTATGTACTCTGGCCAACGGGACAACAGTAGCTCCTAACTGTGGGGTGGACCGGAATGAACTAGGAGCCATACTAGCAGCCTGGGAAGAGGAGGCCGGGACGATATCAAAGTGATCTAGTATAATAATATCACCGCCCTGTGCCTGCCCCACCGTGTCTGCAAGATCAGCGCTCAGGGGAGGTACCTCAATCTGGGGCTCTCTACGAGGTGCCGCCACATTTGCCTCATCTCAAATGAGGCTTATATACAAAGCCCCAGTAGGGTGGATCAACCTATCACAATGCCAAATCGGCACTCCAGAGTCCCTGCACAATTGGAAAATCAAACATGGAAAGGGGTAAGTAGTGGAGGTCTTAAATGCCCTCTCATGAATCTCTGCCAGCAGCATGCGGGCAAAGTCAATCTCCACTCCTGCTACCAGTGCTACAACCATGATCACTCTGTCCCATGTGAGTTGGTTGTCAGCTTTTGTCAGCGACACCATGTTACGCACCAACAACCAGAAGAACTTGGCCACAAAATTCAATGTGGCCTTTCGGATACCTAATCGAGGTGCGACGACCCACTCTGCACGCTCGCCATCTGCAACAATGTACTTAGCCAACCATAGTATTACAGGCTCTCGTTGTTCAGCATTTCTCTGGAAAGCACCGCTCCGCACGATGTCCCATCTATACTCAAACTCCGTTGTGTTTAGTGACCAAGAGTGACATGTGGTCGGTCAATAGAGAAAGTGGCTAATGGTGGCATGTGATATGTCCACCGGACAACCCCGAACCATAGTGGAAGTGAAAGGATCTTGGTCCATGGTCTTTGACCTCTTGGAGATCGAGCCACGGAGAGTGGCAGCATAGGAGGCGTAGAACTCTCGCACAATCTCCTCACTATAAGTCATAGGGTCTCGAGCCATCCAATCACACTTGTGAAGGTTCAAAAGTCGCTGGATGTCAGGGACAGGGACAGTGTGCAAGCTCCCCATGAGGACTATGCGCTCCTCTGTAATAAGTTGGGCCATCTTCCCTTTGTTATTTCTCATCTTGGCATCCCGACAAATCTGTCATTGGCCCTCAACACACCATCTGTTTGGCTCGCCGGCCACTGGAGTAGGATCTTCAATCCTTGGTGCTGATACAGACTCCGAGCTAGTGGAATCATTAGACGAGGCAGCTTGGTCATCCTGGCTGGACCCTGTGGCTGACTTGGCATTGGACCTCGAAGCATGGGCAGACTTGGACCCTGAAGCATGGCTGGACTCAAAGCCGGAAGCATGGTTGGACTCAGAGCCCGAAGCATAGGTAGACTCGGAGCCAAACACAGACCCAGTAGCTGAACTTGAAGTAGCCCCAGTTGGTGACCCGATCAGTGTGTGCTCCTCATCAAACTGGAAGACAGTGACTACGTCGGTGATCACCTTCTGGGAGGTGCCTCTGGTGGCTCGGGGTGCCGTGGGGGAAGTTCTTGTGTTGGGAGGAACGTATGTTGGATCTTTTTCCGTGTCCGTGTCTGTGTCCTCATCAATTAACCTGAAGCTAGGAGCAACAGATTTTGACTTGCCCTGTTTTGCTTCTTGGGTGCCATCGTACCTGTGGAAGCAATATTAGTGCCAAAACTAACCATATGCAAACAAAAAAACTTTTAGAACTATAAATGAACAGTAACAAAGTCCCAATAAAATTTCAGACAGAGGCTACAGTGGTGATCCACGGAGGAGACCTATGGTCCGTAGACTGATCTACAGTCCGTGGAACCCTTCCGTGGATCAAAGGGCCAACAATATTGGTCACAGATGGAAACCACGGATGTACAGAATGGTCTGTAGATGATCTACGGACCGTAGTCCACATCCGTGGTTTCACAGTTGGTGAGATTTTCAAGTGCATCAACCCACGAACCCAATCGACGGTCCGTACACGGGGTATCGTGGATGCGATCAGTGCCAGGTTTCAGCCAATCTTTATTTGTAAGTCCACATCTTAGACCATTTTCAACAATATCCTAGTCTAACCATGCATTTTAACATTGAATCATGCTAGTTTTTCATTCTCAGGATTCCGATTAATCATTTGAACAAGTATTTAAGACAAACTTTGGAACCCTAAGTCGAAACTTACATGTAGACTTATAATCACATACAACAAGGCAACAATCACTATCTATCGTTCCAAGGCTTTTGTAACTTCCAATTTTATCATGCAATTTCATCTAACAATTACCCAAGGTCAAGACCCAACTCACGACTTTCTATATTCAATCTTTGAACCGATATTCAAAGTGAGGGAAAAGTCTATTACCTTACAAGAAATGAGGAGTGGGGTGATTGCGTGACGAAACTAAGCTTAGCAAGACCAAGGAATCACCTCTTCGTTACTAACCCAACACCGAACCCTTTTGTGGAATATGGAATGAGTTGTATTCGTAAATGGAAAGGAATTGTGGGAATTATGGGGGAATGGAAGGGATGATTTTATGGGTGAGTTATGGAGTGACTTAGGGAAGTTATGGAATGGTGAAACGGTTGGAGAGTGAATGGAGGGAAGTGGAAATGATTTGAAATTAGGGGAGTTTTAAATAAGGGGGTACGGGTTGGGTCAGACAGAATTAGGGTTTGGACCCACGAGACCCCGTCTACGGTCTGTGAGTTGATCTACGGTCCATAGATGATGACCGTAGATCACTCTTACACTTAGAAAAATTTAAGGGCTTACCTGGGATCTATGAACACCATCCACGGTCTGTGGATTGAACGACGGATCGTCGATGGGGTCCGTAGGCCTCTGCACCAGACCATTTTCTGCAGATTTTTCATGGTGTACCTGAACACGTAGCAACCAATAGGCTATTTTTTTTACATTTTCTGGACACTTTTTAGACACGGACTCTATGCTAATTCTAGCCAACACTAAAGAAAACTAAAGAATTTATCTAAATTGATACAAAGACGCAATTAAACAAGAGAAAACTACTAAATGGAAAATAGAACCCTGTCGTTGGCTATATTGTATATCTTGGGTTGCCTCCCAAACAACGCTTGATTTAACTTCACGGCACGACGGAAGTTTCTTGATTACTCAGCCTTCGTCAAGATTGTAGGCCTCAATCACTTCTTGCACAGCTTCAGCATTTCCCAGATAGATCTTGATCCTTTGCCCGTTTACCATGAACCTTGTTCCTTCACTATTCTCAAGCTCAACCGCTCCATGGGGGAGCACTTTTGTGAGCAAAAATTGCCCAGTCCATTTGGACTTGAGTTTTCTTGGAAACAAGCACAACCTAGAGTTAAATAGAAGCACAAGATCACCAACCACAAATTCTCGCTTTTCAATTCTTTGATCATAATACCGCTTCATTTTCTCTTTGTACAAGGCTAAACTTTCGTAAGCTTTTAGGCAAAACTCATCAAGCATATTCAAGTCATTCATTCTTTGATTAGATGCGGCGCCCCAATCCAAATTTAGCTTCTCTATTACCCACATCGCCTTATGCTCTAGCTCTACCGGTAAATGACAAGACTTCTCATATACAAGTTGGTAAGGAGACATACCTATGGGGGTCTTGTATGTCGTGCAATAGGCCCATAGAGCATCATCAAGCTTCCTTGACCAATCCGTTATATTATCATTCACAGTCTTTGCCAAAATCTGTTTGATTTCTCTGTTGGATACTTTAACTTGCCCACTAGTCTGCGGATGGTAAGGAATGGCTATATTGTGACGGACACCATATTTCTCAAGTAGTACCTTGAACAACTTATTACAAAAGTGAGAACCTCCATCGCTAATAATAGCCCTCGGTGTACCAAATCTGGAGAAGATATTCTTTTTCAAGAATGCGGTGACACTTTTACCTTCATTACTGGGGAGCGCAACTGCTTCCACCCACTTCGATACATAATCCAACGCAACAAGAATATACTTCAACCCATATGAACTCACAAATGGACCTATAAAATCAATGCCCCAGATATCAAACAACTCTATCACCAATATAGGATTCAAAGGGAGCTCTTGCCTCTTTGAAATCCCTCCTTCTCTTTGGCAACGATCACAAAACTTGGCGAAATCATGAGAATCTTGGTGGATGGTAAACCAGTAATACCCACACTGCAAAATCTTATGTGCAGTTCGAATTCAACTATGATGCCCACCAACAGGCGATGAATGGCATGCTTCAAGTACACTCAACATCTCAACCTCGGGCACACAGCGATGAATAATCCCATCAGCACAACTACGATACAAGTAAGACTTATCCCAAAAGAATTTCTTCACATCATGCATAAACTCTTTCCTTTGGTGAAAAGACAAATCAAGGGGCACAATATCGTTTGCCAAATAATTAGCAAAGTCTGCGAACCAAGGAATCAAATCATGAGAAGCAGCCAATATCTGTTCATCTGGAAAAGCATCATTAATTTCATCCCTATCTCCAAGCTTTAGCGTAGCCTCTTCTTCTAATCTGGACAAGTGATCGGCAACTTCATTTTCGGTCCCCTTTCTATCTTTTACCACAAAATCAAACTCTTGCAGCAACAATACCCATCTAATCAATCTGGGTTTCGCATCCTTTTTCACCATCAAATACCTCAATGCAGAATGGTCAGTACGCACTATGACCTTAGTACCTAGCAAGTAGGATCAAAATTTCTCGAATGCAAAAACCACCGCAAGAAGTTCTTGTTCGATCACAGTATAATTCTTCTGGGCCACATTTAGAGCTTTGCTAGCATAGTAAATAGGGTGAAGAATTTTCTCTCGCCTTTGTCCTAATACTACACCAAGCGCCACTCCACTCGCATCGCACATTACCTCAAACGGTTGTCCCCAATTCGGTGAAATAATGATAGGTGCAGTAACAAACTTCTCCTTCAACTCTCCAAATTCTCTAAGACAAGCATCATCAAAATAGAACTTACACTCCTTCTCGAGCAATTTGCACAACGGATGTCCAATTTTTGAGAAATGTTTGATGAATCTCCTATAAAAACCTGCATGCCCAAGAAAACTTCTAACACCTTTTACAGAAATGGGTGGCGGAAGCTTTTCTATTACATCAACTTTAGCTCTATCAACCTCAATACCTTTCTCTGAAATTCGATGACCCAACACTATACCTTCTTTAACCAAAAAATGACATTTCTCCCAATTCAGCACCAAGCTGTAGTCTTCACACCTTTTAAGCACCTCGGCCAAATGATCTAGACAACGATCAAAAGAATCACCTACTACTGAAAAATCATCCATGAACACTTCAATAGTGTCTTCCACTTTATCAGAAAATATAGATATCATACAGCACTGGAAGGTTGCTGGAGCATTGCACAACCCAAATGGCATCCGTTTGAATGCAAAAGTCCCATAAGGGCAAGTGAAGGTGGTCTTCTCTTGTTCTTCTGGAGCTATAGAAATTTGATTGTAGCCTGAATACCCATCTAGAAAATAATACCTGTCATGCCCCAAACTCGAGAGGCGCAACTGGCTCCTAATGCCAAAACTCAGGCCCGAGCCGACCCTGTTGAACCATTTGCTACTAGTGCATGGCAGCCACACACAATCAAGAAATCAAACAAGTATATCTCGGCTTAAAACTAAGTCATCGGCCGGCAAGGCCCCTGTCAACTAATCTATAACAGAAACAGCTACTCCCAGGAGATCATATAAATAAATAGTCAACTAGCACAAAAGTCCTAATTGGGCCGTCGAGGCCACCATGATATCTATACCAAAACTAAAAGCAGGTATATATCAATATAATACATCAAACAGCTCACAAGCTTCCGCCAACCAACAACATAGGCCAGTATGGCCATAACGTAGCTATAAACCCCACACACTAGTCTGCAAGCCTCTAAGAGTAGTAAAGATTGGTGGGACAGGGCCCCAGCCTACCCATAAAGATATATACAACAAAATGTAACAAACCTCCCAACTCTGGCAGCTCCGGAGGAAAGGGGCTAGCCAACCAGATAAAAGTCAATCCTGCTGCTGAGGAGGTCTACTCAGTCGTCTGTCAGGACCTGCATGAATGAATGCAGCGCCCCCAAGGCCATGCGGCGTCAGTACAAAATAATGTACAGAGTATGAAAGGCAATAGACTATAATGAGGTATCCTGATATACTAGAATAATCCAATAAATAAATCAAGGCTAAGATAAGTGTACTGACCTGCTCCTAAATCTAAACTTATCAAAAATAATAAAACAACAACCTAACCAAGCCCCCATAAGCTCGGCAGGTACAAACAGCACACAAGACCACCTACTCAATCCCCCATAAGCCGGAAAGGTGCCAATCAGCCTATATACCCCTATCAGTAGTCCCCTAGCCCCGTAGGCAGTCACATAGCCCTCTTAGGCCTTAATATAGCCCCTTAGGTAGCACATAGCTCCTTTAGGCATCAACGTAGCTTATAGACAACTCATAGCCCTTTTATGCAACAACATGGACCTGTAGGAAGAACATAGCCTTCTTAGGCGTCAATATAGCCTTGTAGGCAACTCATAGCCCTGTTAGGCATCCATATAGCCCTGTAGGCAGAACATAGCCCTTCTAGGCATAGATCACATTCCTGCAGCTAACCACAATAGCCTCAACGACAATAATAACAATACAACCGCTAAAAGCGAGCAATTTAGTTATAAGCAACCTATACAAATAGCCTCTTAAGTCGTGTCCAACATAGGGACGCTACTAACTGAATAAGAATCCCGACAAGGGAGGATTATATCAACTCGAGCAGCCAACAATATATCAAGGATAACAACCCAAATACATTGCTTCTAAACTTTAAGGAAACATGTCGTAAGTAGGGAATAGCCTTAACATACCTTTCCAATGAACGCTCGAAAGACCGTAGTTCCTTCACGAAAGTTGTTCCTTATGTCCTAAGCTTCGCAAACACTATATATACACAGCTGGTACGCACCTATAAACAGTTTATAATTAACCTTATATCGGCAGATTTGCCATATTGCCCCAACTTGTCAAAACGTCCGTAGAAATTCATAAAAACAATCATAAAAGAGTCCTGAGATGATTACCTTAGTTAACCAAGTTAAAACCTTGAAGAAACACCAATAGTTACAAATTTATATCTTCAAAAACCAGCTCCAAATGCAGCAAATAGAAGGGAAAAATGATTGCCACGTGTAGGAATTACGTTTCTAGGCACGGGGCAACGTTTAATGGTAGAATTCGTCAAAACTAACCTTCACCATGCTAGGACTCCATAGGAACCCTCTCCTAAGCTTTTTTTCTGGTTTTGGAACTGAAATGAACTGATTCTATGGCTAAAAACGTTATATAGCCGACATACCATATTTCTTTACCCGACCTGGATCCGACCCAGATTCTGTCTTGGCAGTCCCTAGTAAAACCCTCATAACTTTTTACTCGGATGTCCGTTTAATACGGGGTTTTGTGCGTTGCAAACTAGACTCGTAGGCCTTCGATTTAATGGGAAATAGGCCTTCTAACTCTTTATATATTGGGAGAAAACATCCAATACATTTGACCCAAATTTTAAAGAAATCTTTAAAAAGGAACTTATGATAACTTTTGCCAGTTACTTAACTTCAAAACTTGAGATAAAACCCTTGAACACTTAAAATATGACATACCACATCCTTTTTAATCTATTACTCACCCTTTTTGTCTTTTCACGACGGTACGAGTTAATTTAGACGTTTTGGAAAAGTTGGGGTGTTACAATACCAACCCTTTCCTGCAAGTCAATCCAACATCTGGTCCATGAAAGGCATAGGAAAGTGGTCCTTTTCTGTCCTCGCATTCAACTTCCGGTAATCCATACAAACTCTCCATCCAGTAAAGGGCCTCATTGGAACAAGCTTATTTTTTTCATTTGGAACCACAGTAATACCAGCATTTTTAGGCACGTACTGCACAGGACACACCCAACTACTATCTGCAATGGGGTAAATAACTCCCGCATCCAGCCACTTGGTGATCTTCTTTTTAACTACCTCTTGCATAGGTGGATTTAATCTTCTCTGGTGCTCAATATTGGGCTTACGATCTGGCATGAGTTAGATTTTGTGAGAGCAAATACCGGGAGGAATCCCAATAATATATGCAATAGTCCACCCAATAGCTCGCTTAAACCTCTTTAACACAGTCACCAAGCACTCTACTTGTCTCGCATTCAAATCTGCCGCAAATGATGACCGGTAAAGTATTCTCTCTGCCAAAGTATCATACCTCAAATGTGGTGGTAGAGCCTTAAGCTCCAATTTTGGTGCCTCCACAATAGATGGTCTCGCGGGTGGGGACTCGTGATTCTTCATGTCTAACTTATACTTCTTTGGTTTGGACTGATATTCTCATCTATCGAGTGTGACTACCAACTCATCATACTCTTCAATACTATCACTATCAAAATTCATCATAATTGCTGCTAATGCCTCAACACCTAGTCGCTCTTCAATTTGCACTTTTGTCCCACTCTCCACTCTGTAAGTTATAGCAGATACTGTTTGAAGCTCACCACTCTGCTTCATGGACCTACAAATATTGAAAGTTGCTTCTTCATTGTTCAGTCTGAACTTCATCTGTCCCTTTTCCATATCAACCAGCGCACGCCCTGTGGCAAGAAACGGTCTCCCAAGGATGATGGGAACCTCAAAATCAACCTCACAGTCAAGAATCACAAAATCTGCCAGAAAAATGAAAGACTCCACTTTCACTAGCACATCATGGAGTACACCAATGGGCCTCTTCACAGTTCGATCGACCATTAGTAACCCTATTGCAGTGGGCTTTGGGTCCCCTAGACCCAACTTTTTGTAAATAGACAATGGTATGAGGTTTATGCTAGCACCAAGATCACACAATGCCTTAGCAAAGTGTAACAACCCTATAGTACATGGGATTGTGAAAGCACCAAGGTCTTCTTTCTTTTGCACAAGAGATCTTGTAGCAATAGCGCTACAATGCTGCAATTTAACATCATCTTCAAAGCTCAAAGACCTTTTCTTTGTCACCACATCTTTCATAAGCTTCGCATACCTAGGCATTTGCTCCAAAGCTTCTATCAAAGGAATGTTGATAGAAAGCTGCTTCAACATACTAATAAACCTGTGATATTTACCATCTTCAGTCTTCTTCACTAACCTTTGTGGAAAAGGTGGTGGAGGTCTAGGTATGGGGACCACTTTCTGAAATATCTCCACTTCCTGCTCTGTTGCCGTCTCAGACTCTTCTCTAGCCTCTACCACATCATCTTCTTTTCTAATCTCTGCATCCACCACAGAAGGCATAAATGGATATATGGTTTGCTTACCCCCTCGAGTAGTAACTGTCATTCAATGACCATCATTCTTTGGATTCTGGATGGTGTTGCTAGGAAGAGTGCCAGGTTGACGTGGATTCACTATAGTAGACAACTAAGTCATCTACTGCTCTAGATGCTTTATTGACACTGCATGGGCATCAACCTTTTGACCAATACGAGACAAGTCATTTCTCATCTCCTTGGCATTCTCATCAGTTGCATCAAACCTTCTCATCATCTTATGCATCATATTTTCAATACGTGCCAGATTGCCTCCAGTTTCCCTAGTACCAGATTCCCGATTTTGAGGGGGAACATAAGGTCCAACCCGATCGTTTATGTTGCCATAGTTGTTTCGGTTGTAGTTGTTGTCGCGATTGAAGTTTCCATCCCGAACATATTGACCCTCTCGGTTGTAACCTCTTATGAACGAAATGAATCTGTCCCATGAGCTACTCACAGACTCTCCAGGTAATGCCACAAAATTATTTACCCTATCTTTGTGATTGAGCATCTTGGACACTGGATAATATCTTGCTAAGAACACATCTCTCAGTTGGTTCCATGTATAGATTGAGTTATAAGAAAGGTCAGTGAACCATATAGCAACCTCGCCTGTCAGTCATAGAGGGAACACTCGCAATCTGATGACATCCATATCCAAGTCTGGTCGACCTACACAGCTCTGGCAGAGCACCCTTATCTTAGCTATGTGAGCATGTGGGTCCTTCGATGGAAACCCTGAGAACAAGCCCCTCGCTGTAAGCATCTGCATTAAGCTACTGGTTACCACAAATGTGTGCCCCGGAGGCAAAGGGGATAAGACTAGAGGTCCATCAGAGTCAGCAATATTGACGTTGCCCCTGTAGTTGTCATGCAGTTGTGGGCCTAGTGGAACATTCACCCTCACTGCATCTCCCAATTGATTTTCAGCTAGACCTCGATTTTCCCCACCAGCTACTCTTGGCTGTTGTAACTCGACTGCATCACCAAGATTTACTCCGATAGGATTAACTGGAATTCCTTGATTGTTCATTCTTTGCAATGTTCAGTTCAACTCTGGATCGTACGGAGTTAGTGGTTCACCCTGTCTTCGTGTACTTGGCATACACTAGAGTCAGAACCTGAGAGAGACAAAAACAACAAGAAAAAGTAAAATTAGGAAATATTTGACTAACGTTCAATAATGTAGTTAAAATAAATCTAAAAGCCAAATTTTCCCCAACAGTGGCGCCAAAATTTGATACGCTCAAATTACACCTCCCTAAAGAAGCATAAGCGGTCGTTATCAAGTAAAGAACCCAACTTGTAGGTTGGGGTCGATCCCACGAGGAAAATGGTTTAGACTTTAATTTAACCAACAATTATATTCGATTAGTCAAATTACTTCCAGAAACAAGTAATAAAAATGGGGGTTTTTGTGAAACAAATTGTAAGAATTTAATAAGTAATCAGTAATCAAAACTCAATTTTGGTTGTTATTAAGATGAGAGAAATAACTAGGGTATACGTGCTCCCCACAAGCTCGTAACGCAGTAATCCTAGTAATAGCAATCCTTTCCTAGTGTACTACATGCAAAGCGATAAGTTAGGTATCTCTAAATCCTTGGTCCGACATCTAGACAATTTCACCTCGCACCTTGGTACGGCTACGTGTGTATAATTTACTAACCCCTTACCTTTACCTCAAATTAGACATCATAATCGATGTTTGGCTTAGTTATTACTTCGCACCAATCGACACTAGTCTATTAGATAGTATCACACTAAATCTATGTTGATAATTCATTTCTTGTTGATTTCCTCCATGGTCCGGAAAGTAGCAACATGGCGAGTTCTAACGCGCGCACTCGTTAAAAAGACTTCTAAACGAAAGAATTATCAATGCATGCAAAACACTATTCAATAATTGATTATTTACTATTCATACTTCGTTAATCGCTCATGGTTCCCACAACCCTAGTTGTGGGGTTTAGTTACCCATAATCATATAAACACAATTCATTGTTTTAGATGAAATAATTATGAACTTACGTAAGAAAAATAATAATCCCAGAAATTCAACTTGAATTGCAACACCAAAATCTTCAAAACGAACTTAGGAAATTAATAATTGCTAAAGTTGCAAGTTAATCTCCCAAGTCAAGAACTAGAATAATATAATAGTGTCTAACCCCCAAAAATGAGGTTTACATGCCCTATTTATAGAAAAACAAGTCCTAAATTAAGAGGGAAACAAAATAAGGAAAGTTTGTTACAGGCACGCGTCTTCATTCCACGAGACTGACTCACGGACCGTCAATGGATCTACAGTCTGTGAGTCCCTTCCGTCAGCCAGGACTTGGAAAATATTTAAACTTCCAAAAATCAGCTTCTCTGAAGCAAACGATGGAACTGCAGTGCGGACCGTAGATCGATCTACGGTCCGTCAATCCCCTTCCGTAGCTCCACACTTAGAATCTTCAAAAATCAGGTACTGGAACCCTCGTAGTAACAATCTACGGATCAATAGTACGGTCCGTAGATCAATCTACGGACTGTCAATGGTCACCGTGGTTCCACACTTGGTCAGATTTCCCTGATTTTCCTTCCATGCCTTGGCTTCCGATCTACGACCACCATCTACGGAGCGTCAATGGACCTACGGTCTGTAGATCACCTTCGTAGATGTCCTTTCCTGCATTTCTTTCATGTGTCTCTTTATTTCTGCGCCTGAACATCTTTTCTACCAAATATGATAAAAACACATAAGAAAACCATACAAAAAGGCCCTAGACACACACAACTTGTAAGTGAAATGTTTCAGAAATACCGTAAACTCACGGTATATCAGCCGGATCAACTTGTCACAATGCCAGATCGGCATTCCAGAATCCCTATATAACTGGAAAATGAGACAAGGAAAAGTGTAAGTGGTGGAGGCTTTGAAATCCCTCTCATGTATCTCCGTAATGAGCATACAGGCAAAATCAGTCTCGAATCCCGTAACCAATGCTGCTACTATAACCGCGCAATCCCAAGTTAGCGCGTTGTCAGCCTTCGTTGGAGAAATTTGATTGCGAACCAACAACCATAAAAATTTAGCCACAAATGTGAGAGTGGCCTTCTTGATGCTCACGCCCGGAGTGGTGACCCACTCAGCTCGCTCTCCGATAGTAGCAATTTGACTAGCCAGCCAGTGTAATAAAGTCTCTCTTTTCTCGGCGCTATGCTGGAACTCCCCGCCCCGTACAATGTACCATATGTAGTCAAATTCAGCCATGTTGAGTGCCCAAGAGTGATCAGGGCCAGGACCATAGAGGAATCGGCCGATAGTGGTCTCAGAGATATCTACAGAAAATCTGTGCACTAGTGTAGCTGTGAGGGGTTCCTGGGCAGTGGGTCTGGCATTCTTATGGATAGAACCTCGAAGAGTTTCCACATGGAAGCATAGAACTCCCTCACAATCTCCTTACTATAGGTGCCTAGTTCTCGAGCCATCCACTCACAGTTGTGACGTTGAAAGAGCCAGTGGATTTCTGGTACGATGTGTAGGCTCCCAGTAAGGACTTTGCGCTCCTCTATAATAAGTCGGGCCATCTTCTCTTTGTTATTTTCATGTTGGCATCCCGATAAATTTTCCATTAGCCCTCAACACACCATCTGTTTGGCTCCCCAGCCACCAAATCAGGGTCGTAGCTTCGTGGCACCGGGACTTCTCCCGAACTAGTGTCCTCATCAGACGAGGCAGCTCTGTCATGTGAACATGAACCTGTGGCAAATCCATAATCGGAGCTGGAAGCATGGGCGGGCATAGAGCTGGAAGTAGAACCAGCCTCAGAATCGGAAGTCGAACCAGCCGGTGACCCGATCAGTGTGTTCTCCTCATCAGACTGGGAGACAGTGACTACGTCCGTGACCTCCTGATAGGATGTATTTCGGGTAGCTCAAGGTGCAGTAGGATATCTCCTCGTGGCCGGTGGAACATATGTTGGATCCTTTTCCGCGTTTCTGTGTTCGTCAATTAGCCTAAAAGTAGATGCCACAGATTTTGATTTTCCCCTTTTTGAGTAGGTCACTTGCTTCTTAGGCGCCATGGTACCTGTGGATGTCTAATTAGGACCAAATTAAACTCATGACTCGCTCAAAAAGATTTTAGAACTAAGAACGAACAAAAACGAAAACAAAGAAAAAATTTCAGACAGTGGCTTCAGTGGACACCTACGGTGGGCATCTACGGCCATATTCAACAATATCCTAGTCTAATCATGTATTTCAACATAAATTATGCTAGTTCGTCATTCTAGGGATTCCAATTACTCAATTTTTACAGGTATTTTCTGCAAGATAAGGAACCCTAAGTCGAAACTTACATTTAGACTTGTATTTCATTTACTTTTTTGCATACAACAAGGTAACACAATCACAATCTATCGTCCCAAGGGTGCATTCAATTCTCATTTAACATACAATTTCACACATTAATTTACTCAAAGTCAAGACCCAATTCCGGACTTTCTATAATCAACAAATGAATCAAAATTCAAAGTAAGGGGAAAGTCTATTACCTTACAAGTAGCGGGAGTGGGGTGATTGTGTGTGACTCAATGCTTTCGATACCACAACTTTGCCTTTACGCACCGAACCCGTACACTGGATTTCTTAAGAAGTTTTGGGGATGAGTGGAGTATGGAGAGAAAAGGAAATTTGGGATTGTGGGGAAAAAGAAAGGGATGATAAATTGGGGAGTTATGGAGTGATTTAAGGGATTGGGAAATTTAGAAACGGTTTGGGAGTAAATGGAGGGAAGTGGGAATGATTTGAAATTGGGGTATTTTAAATAGGACGGGTCCGGATCGGGTCAGGCAGAACTAGGGTTTGGACTCATGAGACCCCGTCTACGGTTCGTGGGTCGATCTACGGTCCATAAATTTGGACCGCAGGTCACTCTTTGATTTAGAAAATTTCAGAGACTTACATGGGATCTATGAACGCCATTCACGATCCGTGGGATGAACCACGGACCGTCGACTCTACACCAGAATTTTTTTCTGCAGATTCTGCTTTTCACCCTTGCACATGTAGCA
Organism: Solanum stenotomum; assembly: GCF_019186545.1. NCBI lineage: Eukaryota > Viridiplantae > Streptophyta > Magnoliopsida > Solanales > Solanaceae > Solanum > Solanum stenotomum. Next base: position 44,015,421 of record NC_064284.1, read on the forward strand.
ACCATTAGCCCTTTTTTGTTTCACATTTTCTGGACACTTTTTTAGACATGGACTCTATAGTATATCTAGCCAACACTAAAACAAAAATAAAACAATTAGGTAAATGAGTACAAAGAAGCAACTAAACAAAGAAAACTATTAAACGGAAAATAAGAACCTATTGTTGGCTAGATTTTTACATCTTGGGTTGCCTCCCAAGCAGCGCTTGATTTAACATTGCGGGACGACGCAAGCCTCTTGATTACTCAGACTTCATCAAGATAGTAGGCCTCAACAACTTCTTGCACATTTTCCGCGTTTCCTAGATAGATCTTGATCCTTTGCCCGTTTACCATGAACCTTGTTCCTTCATTGTTCTCAAGCTCAACCGCTCCATGGGGAAGCACTTTCGTGAGCAAAAATGGCCTGGCCCATTTGGACTTGAGTTTACCCAGAAACAAGCGCAACCTAGAGTTGAATAGAAGCATAAGATCACCCACCACAAATTCTTGTTTTTCAATTCTTTGATCATGATACCTCTTCATCTTCTCTTTGTACAAGGCTAAACTTCCATAAACTTTTAGGCGAAAGTCATCAAGCATATTGAAGTCATTCATTCTTTGATTAGATGCGGCGCCCCAATCCAAATTTAGTTTCTTCATCGCCCACATAGCCTTATGCTCTAGCTCTACCGGTAAATGGCAAGAATTCCCATATACAAGTTGGTAGGGGGACATACCTATGGGAGTCTTGTATGCAGTGCGATAGGCCCATAGAGCATCATCAAGCTTCCTTGACCAATCTGTTCTATTAGAATTCATAATCTTTGGCAAAATCTGCTTGATCTCTTTGTTGGAAACTTCAACTTGCCCACTAGTCTATGCATGGTAAGGGGTGGCTCCATTGTGGTGGACACCATATTTCTCAAGTAGCACCTTGAACAAATTATTACAAAAGTGGGAACCTCCATCACTGATAATCGCCCTAGGTGTACCAAAAATCTGGAGAAGATATTCTTTTTCAAGAATGCGGTGACACTCTAACCTTCATTGTTGGGAAGCGCCACTGCTTCCACCCACTTCGATACATATTCAACTGCAACAAGAATATACTTTATCCCATGTGAACTCACAAATGGACCCATAAAATCAATACCCCATACATCAAACAACTCTATCACCAATATAGGATTCATAAGAAGCTCTTGCCTTTTTGAAATCCCTCCTTCTCTTTGGCAACAATCACAAGACTTGGCGAAATCATGAGCATCTTGGTGGATGGTAGGCCAGTAGTATCCACACTGCAAAATCATATGTGCAGTCCAAATACCACTATGCTGCCCACCAACATGCGATGAATGACACGCTCAAGTACACTCAACATCTCAACCTTGGGCATACAGCGACGAATAATCCCATCAGCACAACTACGATACAAGTAAGGCTCATCCCAAAAGAATTTTTTCACATCATGCATAAACTTTTTCCTTTGGTGAAAAGACAAATTTAGGGGCGCCAAATCGCTTGCTAAATAATTAGCAAAGTCTGCGAACCAAGAAATCAGATCATGAGAAGCAGCCAATACCTGTTCATCTAGAAAAGGATCATTAATTTCAGCCCTATCACCAAGCTTTAGCATAGCCTCTTCTGATCTGGACAAGTGATCGGCAACTTAATTTTTCGGTCCCCTTTCCATCTTTTAACACAAAATCAAACTCTTGCAGCAACAATACCCATCTAATCAACCTCGGTTTTGCATCCTTCTTCTCTATTAAATACCTCAATGAAGAATGGTCAGTGTGCACTATGACCTTAGTACCAAGCAAGTAGGATTGAAATTTCTCGAATGCGAAAACCACCGCAAGAAGTTCTTATTCAGTCACAGTATAATTCTTCTGGGCCACATTTAGAGCTTTGCTAGCATAGTAAATAGGATGAAGAATTTTCTCTCTTCTCTGCCCTAATGCTACACCAAGCGTCACTCCACTCGCATCACACATTACCTCAAATGGTTGTCCCCAATATGGTAAAATAATGATAGGTGCAGTAACCAACTTCTCCTTCAACTCTCCAAATGCTCTCAGACAAGCATCATCAAAATCAAACTTATACTCCTTTTTCAGCAATTTGCACAATGGATGTGCATTTTTTGAGAAGTCCTTGATGAACCTCCTATAGAAACCTGCATGCCCAAGAAAACTTCTAACACCTTTTACAGAGATAAATGGTGGAAGATTTTCAATTACCTCTACTTTTTTCTCTATCAACCTCAATGCCCTTCTCAGAATTTCGATGACCCAAAACTATCCCTTCTTTCCCCATATAGTGGCACTTCTCCCAATTTAGCACCAGATTACAGTCTTCACACCTTTTAAGCACCTCAGCCAAATGATCCAGACATCGATCAGAAGAGTCACCTACCACAGAGAAATCATCCATAAATACCTCAATAGTTTCCTCCACCATGTCAGAGAATATCGACATCATACAATGCTGGAAGGTCACTGGAGCATTGCACAACCCAAATGGCATCCGTTTGAAGGTGAAAGTCCCATAAAGGCAAGTGAAGGTGGTCTTCCCTTGGTCCTCTGGGGCTATAGAAATCTGATTGTAGCCCGAATAACCATCAAGAAAGCAATATCAACCCTTACCTGCAAGTCTATCCAACATCTGATCCATGAATGGCATAGGGAAATGGTCATTTTCTATCCAAGCATTTAGCTTCCAGTAGTCCGTGCAACCTCTCCATCCAGTCACGAGCTGCATCGGAACAAGCTCGTTTCTCTCAATAGAAACCACAGTAATCCCACCTTTCTTAGGCACACATTGAATAGGACACACCACACTACTATTTGCAATGGGAAAGATAACTCCAGCATCCAACAACTTGATGATCTCCTTTTTAACTACCTCTTGCATAGGCGGATTTAATCTTCTCTGGTGCTCAATACTAGGCTTGTTATTTGGCATGAGTTGGATTTTATGAGAACAGATACTAGGAGGATCCCAATAATGTCCGCAATAGCCCACCCAATAGCTCACTTGAACCTCTTTAACACAGAAACCAAACACTCTACTTGTCGTCCAGTCAAATCTGCCACAATGATGACCAGTAAAGTCTCATCTTTTCCCAAGAATACGTACTTCAAATGTGATGGTCGAGCCTTAAGCTCCAATTTTTGTGCCTCCTCAACAAATGGTCTTGCGGGTGGGGACTCACGATTTTTCATGTCTAACTCCAACTTCTTTGGTTTCAAACGATATTTGCACCTATCAAGTGCAGCGACTAACTCATCATACTCTTCAATACCATCACTCTCAAAGTTCATCATAACTGCTACTAGTGCATCAACACCCCGTCTTTCTTCAATCTGCCCCTCAGACCCACTCTCAACCCTATATGTTATCGCAGATACTGATTGGAGCTCATTACTCTGCTTCATAAACCTACAAATATTGAAAGTTGCCTCTTCATAGCTCAGTCTGAACTTCATCTGCCGCTTTTTCATATTAACCAAGGCGTGACCAGTGGCAAGGAATGGTCTTCCAAGAATGATGGGAACCTCAAAATCGACCTCACAATCAAGAATCACAAAATCTGTCGAAAAGATGAACGACTCCACTTTCACTAGTACATCATGGATCACACCAATGGGCCTCTTCACAATTCTATTGACCATGAGCAACCACATCGCAGTCGGTTTTGGATCTCTTAGACCCAATTTCTTATAAATAGATAATGGCATCAGATTTATGCTAGCACCAAGATCACACAATGCCATAGAAAAATGCAACAACCCGATAGTACATGGAATAGTGAAGGCACGAGGATCCTCATTTTTCTACACAAGGGACCTTGTAGCAATAGCACTACAATGTTGCAATCTATTATCATCTTCGAAGCTCACTACCCTCTTCTTTGTCACCGTGTCCTTCATAAATTTTGCATACCTAGGCATTTACTCCAAAGCCTCTATCAACGGAACATTGATTGAAAGTTGCTTCAAAATGCTAATAAACCTGCGGTATTTTCCTTCTTCAGTCTTCTTCACTAACCTATGTGGGAAGGGAGGTGGAGGTCTAGATCTGGGGATAACTTTCTAAGTTACCTCCACTTCTTTCTCTATCGCATTCTCGGACTCTCCACTTACCTCAACCGCATCATCATCTTTACTATTCTCAATTTCCACCCCAGACGGCATAGTTGGATCAATGGTTTGCTTACCCCCTCGAGTAGTGACTGCCATACAATGCACATCATTCTTTGGATTCTGGATGGTGTTGCTAGGAAGAGTGTCAGGTTGACGTGGATTTACTATAGTTGACAACTGGGTCATCTGTTGCTCAAGATTCTTGATTAACACTGCATAGGCATCAACTTTTTGACCAATACAAGACAAATCATTTCTCATCTCCATCACATTCTCATCAGTTGCATCAAACCTCCTTATTATCTTTTGCATCATATCCTCAATACGTGACATATTACTTCCAGCTTCCCTAGGACTAGATTCCTGATTTTAAGAGGGAACATAAGGTCCAACCCTATCATTTCTATTGCCATAGTTGTTCCGGTTGTAGTTGTTGTCACTATTAAAGTTCCCATCCCGGACATATTGACCCTCTCGGTTGTAGTTGCCATAGTTCCGACCTTGGTTTCCATGACCTTGGCATCAATTATCTGTAGTGGAACCTTGGCCATTTTGTCGAAAACCCCCCATCTGCTTATTCACCGCATAAGCATCCTCTTCAAAATAATACTCCTCTGCCAGTGGCGGAGTCTTAGTCAAATAGTTCACAACATTTACCTTCTTTGCTCCTCCAATCACACGCTTTAACACCAACCCTAGTTTAGTTCTCATAGGTGCCATCTCCTCACGAATCTCATCTGCGGGATGGTTGTTTGTAGCTTGAACGGCAAATGTGCTCCTTCCAGTGTCTGACTTTCTAGTGCTCCAAGCTTTATTATTTCGAGACATCTTCTCCATTTTCTCTGTAATTTGTGCAAAAGTGCATTCACCGTACAAACCTCCTGCAATAGTATCGAGCACTGCCTTACCATTATCATCATGTCATCGGTAGAAGTACTCCTTCAGCGACTCATCATTAATACGGTGATTCGGGACACCCCTCATGAAGGCAGTAAACCTATCCCAAGAACTACTGCCAGACTCTCCAGGTAATGCTACAAAGTTGTTGAGTTTATCCTTCTTTTTCAACTTCTTGGACACTGGAAAGAATCTTGCTAAAAACGCCTCCGTCAACTGCTCCCATGTATAGATTGAGTTGTAGGGGAGTTCATTGAATCACACAGCAGCATCTCCAGTCAATGATAGGGGGGCCACACGCAACCCAATGATGTTCATATCCCAATCCAATCGACCTATACAACTTTTGCAGACATGATTAAGTTTGGCTAGGTGAGCATGTGGATCATCCGCTGGCAATCCTGCAAACAAGCTGCTGGTCACCACAAATGTATGCCCCTGAGGTAGAGGTGGTAGGACAAGAGGTCCATCAGAATCGGCAATATTAAGGTTGATCCTGAGATTTTCATGCAGATGTTGCCCTTGTGGTTCCTGTGCCCTCAATGCATCTCCCAATCTATTCTTAACTGGAGCCTGATTATTCGCATCAATTACCCTTGGAGGTTGCAATCCAACACCTTCACCTAACTCTCCCCCGATAAGGTTAACCGGAACTCCTTGATTATTCATTCACCACAAAGTTCTACTCAGTTCGGGATCATACGGAGTAAGTGGCTCGCCTTGGCTCTGTGTACTTGGCATACACTAGAGTAAGACCCTGAGAGAGACAAAAACAAAAGAAAGAGTAAAATTAGGAAATATTTGACTAAAGTTCAATAAAGCAATTAAACTTAATCTAAAAGCCAAATTCCCCGGAAGCTACGACAAAATTTGATACACTCAAATTACACCTCTTTTCAGAAGCATAAGCGATCGTTATCACGTAAAGAACCCAACTTGTAGGTTGGGATCGATCCCACAAGGAATATGGTTTAGACTTAAGTTCAGTAACGATTATATTCATTTAGCCAATGTTAGTAAGCAAGATTCAAACTTTTGTTGTTATCAAATTGAGAAGGAAACTAGGGCGTATATGTTCCCCATAAGCTCATAACTCTGTAATCCTATTAATAGCAATTCCTTCCTAGTGTATTACATGCAAAGCGATAAGTTATGTATCTCTAAATCCTTGGTCCGGCATCTAGAGAATTTCACCCCGCACCTTGGTCCGACTACGTGTGTATAATTTACTAACCCTTACCATTATCTCATATTAGACGTCACATCAAGGTATGGCTTAGTTTTCACCCTCGCACCAATCGACATTAATTCTATTAGATAGTATCACACTAAATCTATGTTGATAATTCTTTTCATATTAACTACCTCCTTGGTCCGGCAAGTAGCAACAAGGAGAGTTCTAACGTTGTGCATCGTTAAAAAGACTTCTAGACGAAAGAATTATCAATACATGCAAAACACTATTTGAGAATTACTTAGTTACTATTCATACTTCGTTAATCGCTCACGGTTCCCTCAACACTAGTTGTGGATTTAGTTACCCATGTTAGCAAGAAAACAATTCATAATGTTTGAACAATAAATCATGAACTTACGTAGTATAGTAGAATAATCCCAGATTTTCAACTTAAATTTCAAAGTAAAAATCACCATAACGTGCTTAGGAAATTAAGAATTGCTAAAGTTGCAAGTTAATCTCCAAAGCCAAAAACTAGAATAAAAGTAATGAAGTCTAACCCCCAAAAATGAGGTTTACATGCCCTACATATAGAAAAATAAGTCCTAACTAAAAAGGAAACAAAATAAGGAAATAATGTTCCAGGATGCGGTTTGGATCGATGATACTGACCTATGGACCGTGGATTGATCTACGATCCATAGGTCCCTTCCGTGACTCAGAACTTAGCCATTTTTCAACTTCAACAATTGACACCTCTCAGCTTCAATCGACGGATCTGCAGTACGGTCCGTAGATCAGTGTACGGTCCATAGATCCTCCTCCATAGCTCCACACTTAGAATATTCCAAAATCAGGTACTAGAACCCCTCTCAGTCGCATTTGACAGATCAACAGTACGGTCCGTAGATCAATCTACAGTCCTTCGTTTGCAACTGTGGTTCCACACTTGGTTAAGAATTTCCTAATCTTCCTCCATGCCTTGCTAGTCCATCTATGATCATCATCTATAGAACGTGAATTGACCTACGATCCATCAATCACATCTGTAGATGGGTTTTTCTGCACATTCTTCAGCTTTGTCTCTTAGTTTTCGCGTCTGAACATATTTACTGCAAAGATAATAAAAATACAGAAAAAACCAATACAAAATGGCCCTAGACATACACAACTCTTAAATGAAATGTATTAAAAATACCATAAACTCACGGTATATCAGTAGGACTCATAGGTCACCCCCTAGATTAGTGAAATTTTAGATCCCAAAGTTGGGTTCTACATATGGCATGTATGGACTGTAGGAAGACCTACGAACCGCACATGGAATCTATCAAAAGTGGGTCAATTTTAAGGTCACAGTAACCCATCAACAATAGACCAGTATGGTCTGTCTGAGGATCTATGGACCGTAGGTCTAACCGTCAATGGGCTCTGACAGTTATTTTAAGAGGGGCTTTTGGGTCATTTTTAAATTATTCTAACCCAATACTATGTCATCTTACCTTCTATCCTAGACCCTATATAAACATTTTTGCCCCAAAATTACCCAATTGAACTCATTCTCCTAAATTCTCAAAGTTGATCAAAGTTCTTCCCAAATATTTATTTCTCTAATGCTTGAAAAGGAAGTACAGGGTTTCAAGATGAAGTCTCTAAATTCACCATTGATTGTGGACTTTTTACATCAAGGTATGATAGTATTCACCTATTGAGTCCTTTCCTCCATAGGGTTCGTAAATTCTCATATTTTACAAGTTAAAACCTCCAATTGAAATTAGGGTTTTACTCAATCTCATAGGTTTTTTTCAATTATGATCAAATTGATTGTTTTATGACTTCTTATGCATGAATTGAGATAATAGCATGTTTTTAAGTTGAATTCACTTGAAACCATGCATGATCCATGATTTCTAGATTTGATCATATTATGAAGCTATTGAATTATGAAAGATGAATTTATGAAGATATGCATGTTTCTTTATGAAATTGATCAAAATTATTTAAGGTTGCTTTGAGAGTAAAGCATTAATGTGTTGTTGTTATTGTGAAAGGATTTCTCACATACTACTCAAAAGATGATTGTGAAAGGATTTTCACATAAAGGACTCATGAGGTTAAAAGGTTTTCTCACCTAAAATGAATCGATATTAAAGAGCTATTCCAATGAATTCTAGCTTGGATTGGCTACTTGATATGCCCTTCCATGGATAATGAGATAAGTTAAGATAAATGACTATTCTGTGGGATTTATGCATAGCACCGAGTGAGCAAGTGGTTATTATCCACGTCCCATAACTATGTTCCACCATAGGTTGTCTTAGATAGACATTATCTAGTGGATCCACCTAAGCTAAAAGTTCATGGTTCTTACCTTGGCAAGTAAGGGCATCTCTTTTCAGTGTGGGATAGACACCAGATTCCAAGTTATATCTCATATGGTATGTCGGTTAAAGGTAAATCTCCCACAATAATGAACTAAGGTTATTTTCTAAAAGTATCTCAAGTGTGTTTTAAAGATGTTTAACTTGCATTGAACATGGTTAGGACTTATGTCTTCTAACATGTTATTGTATGATTTAGCTTAGTCATTGCATATCATATAAAGTCTTTTTTTGCATGATTTCATAACTCTTATGAATTACTATCATACTTGGTACATTCCATGAACTAACACATACCTTTGCCTACATTGTTTCACTAATGTAGGGTCCGACGCTCCTACCTCTCATACTCGTGGTTAGTGATACCTTTTAGACAATAAATAGTGGTGAGTCCTCATGTTCTGAGGACCGAGACTCTTTTATTATTTTCATGTATTTCCTTTTTAGATGTCAAATATGATGTAATGACTTTGAGACTTATGTTTTGACTTCTGCTACATTTTAGCAAACTCTTTTGTTTCTATTATCTTGTATGATGTATGCTAAGTGGCTTGTGTCGGGCCTCTCGAGATCTTATGCGCCATGTCACATCTAGGGTGTACTTTTCATTGTGACACTGATATGATGTATCAATGCCCTCATCTTTTTCCCTCCGACCCCACTATAGCTTGAGGTATTTAGTTCATCATGGTCCATTCTTATGTCTTAGTTATTCTCATATTCCTTCATGCATGCATGCTCATGAAAACTTGATTTTTTAGAAAATGAGTTAACTTGATTGATTTCTCCCTATTTATGTGCATTTTTATATGAGTTGCATATAGTCCTTATGAAATGGTGTTTTGGATATGGTTTAGCTTAGAGTCATTTTTCCTCCACATATATGTGCATTTGTGTGATTGCATTCATGTTGGGCTGTTAGATCTTCTTCCTACCCTTCTTATGATGTCTTGAGTTCCATTCGAGGACAAATATTCCCAATGGTGAAACATGTAACACCTCATATTTGGAAAAGAAGGAAAAATGTAGTTTGGGGCTAGTGTATGTGTCTACGGGTCACATCTACAGACAGTAGAAGCTTCTACGAGCTGTACATGACAACCGTAGGAAGTGGGAAAAAAATTCAAAACAAATCCAGTACCCTTTTTACGGTTTATCAGAATGGCCTGTCATTCAATGTATGAGTTATAGATATGTTTCATAGGTGACCCCAGACTTAGTTAAATTTTAAAGATTAATATTGGTTTCTGCGGTTATCATGCACAGTTCGCAGACAGACCTATGAATCGTACATGGGTTCCATCGAATGTTGACCAAATTAAGAGTTTGATCATTTTTTATGGTTGACCAATATGGTCTATAGAAGGACTTATTGACAGTAGGTCCAAGCTATAGCTGATGGGTCGACAGATAATTTTAAGGGCATTTTAGTCATTCCCTACTCGATTAATGGATAAACTAGATCATTTTAATCCTAATCATAAGCCCTACTTAAGTCTTCTAAGCCTAAAACCTACCCATTCTAAATCACTTTTCTAAAATTCCCAAATCCCTCCAAGATCACCCCTAAATTTTCTCAAGTATAAGGAAGAAGAATAAAAGTTAGGGTTCAACTTCATGTTTCCAATCCTCCCATCATTGTGGGTTTCTGATATTAAGGTGTGATAGTATTCATCTATAGAGCCCTTTTCTCTATAGGGTTTTTAAATTCTCCAATTTTGCAAGTTATAATTCTCCAATTGTGTTAGGGTTTTATTTAATCACATGGGTTCTTTTCGATTATGATTTAATTGATTATTTTCTATATTTTTATACACGAATTGAAGTAATTACATGTTTTCAGTTGAATTCACATGAAACCATGCATGATCCATAATTTCTAGATTTTTATCACATGATGAAGCTTATGAACTATCAAAGATGAATTTCTTATGAAATTGATAAATGATTTAAGATTGCTTTGAGAGTAAAGCATTGATGTTGTTGTTGTTGTGAAAGGATTTCTCACATACTACTCAAAACATAATTGTGAAAGGGTTTTCGTACATAAAGGATTCATAACGTTGAAAGCTTTTCTCACCTAAGTTGAATCAAGATTAAGGATCTATTCTAAATGAACTCTAGCTTGGATTGACTATTTTCCTTTCCATGGATAATAAGACAAGTTAGGATTAAATACTATTCGTGAGATTTATATCAAGCACCGATTTGACAAATGGTGATCACCCATGTCCCATAACTATGTGCCACCATAGGTTTGTCTTAGATAGACATTAGCTAGTGGATTCATTTTAGCTCAAGTTTATGGTTCTTACCTTGGTAAGTAATGATGTCTCATTTCTATGTGAGATAGACACCAGATTCTATTTTATTGCTCACATGGTCTATGTCGGTTAACGACAAACTTTTCACAATAATAAACTAAGGTCACTTTTTTAAGTATCTCACAAGTGTTTTATAAGATATTTAGCTTCCATTAATTATTATTACGACTTATGTTTTCCAGCATGTTATTTTATGATTTAGCATGGTCATTGCATGTCATATAAAGTCCTTTAAGCATGATTTCGCAACTCTTATGGATTGATGTCATAATTGGCACATTCCATGTACTAATGCATACTTATGCCTACATTGTCTCACTAATGTAGGGTCTGACGCTCCTATTCTCCACACTTGTGGCTAGTGATCCCTCATAGACATTGAAGATTGGTGAGTCCTCATGTTGTGAGGACCGAGGTTTTTTTATTGCTTTTATGTCATTTCCATTTTTAGATTTTTGTATGTGATCTATGAGTTACATCCCAATCACTTCTCGATGTAATAGATGGTTTTGAAACTTATGTTTAGACTTCTGTTTTTCTGTCGAACTCTTTCATATCAAAATCCTACTTTTAAACTCTTCACTTCTATTATTTTGTATGATGTATGCTAAGTGGCTTGTGTAGGGCCTCTCAGGGTCCTATACGCCATGTTAAGCCCTCTCAAGGTCCTATATGCCATGTTAAGCCTAGGGTCTACTTGGACCATGACACTAAGCAGGGTTGCATATCGATCGGTTCAATTTTGAAGTATATCAGTTTGACTTGCTAGTTATCGGTTTGTGTCAAACCCCTTTTCCGCATGGCGGAAGGGTTTTTCCTATTAAAGTGATGGTATTGATTAGAGATTATTTTAATTTTTCAAAGTCGCCACTTGGAATTGAGTTATGATGTTCCAAGTCACCTTTTTGTTTAATCCCTAATCAAAAGGAAATGACTTTTTATTTGGTCTACGAACTAGAAATTCGGGTAAGGAATTTTGTTGACCGAGGGAAAGGTATTAGGCATCCATCAAGTCTCGTGGTTCTAGCACGGTCGCTTTTATCGACTTATACTTGAATTAAATTATTTTATTTTTATTTTGGATAAATTATGTTGCAAGCCATGATTTGCTCATATTTTTATTTGTTGAACTTTTATTTGCCTCAACTTACATGCGTAAATGCATTCTTGGTCTTGACATTTAGAGACATAATTGTCTTCTTTGCGTCACACTTAATATTTTGTCTATAAGTCTCTATTTGAAATGTTAATTATATTATTGGACAAGGTGCATCATCGCATCCTTGAATTTATTTTAATGTTTAAAGAAAAAGATGTGTAACCACATTCTTAATCGAAAAAGACTTTTGAAACAGGTCATATATTATCGTAATGTTTACCAATTACTAGATAATTTAGAGGTTTACTAGTGATTAAATTACTATTTTACTATTTATGTTATGAATACTATTTAAATAATAAAAGTCTAAAATGTTAGACAAATAGAAAGTTATTTCATGTTGAAATTCGATATAGATGCATTTACATTTTTACCATACTTGCAAGTTAGGACAAGAGACTTTAAAAAAAGTGTAACTCTTCATCTCCTAATTTTTCTAAAATAAACACATTTGACTTTAGATAAATCTAACCAAAAAACTATTAGAATACTACTTTCAGACATTTTATTAATTGATAGTAGCATTCAGTACAAGATGAGAGATAACATAGAGTAAAGCAAAAAGGAAATGTTTCAATATTATTGTGTCAAATTTAAACACACATAAAATATGAGCAACTTTATAATATAGGACTCAAGTCTTGCACAATCATGACATAAAACTAAATAAAAAATAAATAAATTATGTATTACCTCTTTTGAAAATTATTTCACTAGAAGAAAGGACTATAATCAGGAACCACAAACTTGAAACCACGAAAGCGAACCTCGAACTCAACTTTTATTTATAATTGGAAAAAATATAATGTGAGGCATGATTTTTTTTATTTTTTTTTTATTTTTGTTCTGCCCGAATGTGTAGGAAGTAGCTTCGGTGTTTTCTTTTAGGAGGTGGGTAGGAAATAAAAATATTTTTGATCTTGTTTTCTTTTTCTGTTTGTTGTTCTCTCGTGTGTTTTTTTTTTGTGTGTGTGCTACGTTTGTTTGTGTTAGTTTTTTTTCTTGGTTGCTGATTTTTTTCTCTTCTCTTGTGAGTGTGCATTGCTGTGTGTATTGTGCAGATGTGTATGTATAGGGGTGTTGTGAGTGTGTCTGGTGGGTTGTGTAGTGGTGTGAGTGGGGTAGTGGGGTAGTTTAGGTTATTATATTTTAATAATTAATATAATATAATATCATTTAATTATTTTTAAACAAATAAAAATAAATTATAAATATGAAATATTAGCCTATTTATTAAACTAAAATTAAAATAAAACATATATTTTTGTTATTTTCAATTTTTTTTAAATAAACTAACTAAAATAAGATAAAAGAAAAATATTTAATTTATATATAAAAGCAATATTTATGTACTAAAAATGGTGTAAGACCTTAAGTTCGGTCAAAAATTATGTGTCTACAATTTTCCCCTCTTTGACTGTGTAACGACTCGGAAAATGATAGGTTAAGCAAGAGCCTATGACTTTGTGTTGACTTTATAATGAGGTTCTATGAGGGGTTTTTATGTAATTTCGTTTTAATTGTGTTACATCCGACAATTTAAAATGAATATGAAGTAGCTTGAAATTGGAAGTAGTCACTTTTGGAAAAAGTTCAGAACCTGGAAATTTGGTTAAGTGTGGGAAATCAGTGAGTTTTTGGCCAACATTGAGCAGTCATAACTCCTAGCTCAGGATGATCCAGAAGTAGTTCTAGTTATGTTTGGAAAGCCCTTGGAACTGTCTTTCCAACGCCACCGAGTTTGCTCGATTCCGAGTTCGTATGAGCGAGTTATGCCCTTTGAAAGTTGGGCAGTTAGCAAGGAGTCCGTCCGGAAATTTAAGGGCATTTTGGTCTTTTCACAAATATTTTCTTTTGAGGTTATATTATTGTGTTAGGCTGATTGTGGATCATTTTTGTTCCATTTTAAAAGAGTAAGAGTTAGGGTTCTTGAGTGAAGAAGAGAAGAAGAGGGGAAGAAGAAGAAGAAGAAGTTGGAGCTAGGATTGAAGATTTTGAGTTATTTCTTCTTCAATTCTCGTGGGTTTTCAACTTAGAGGTATGGGGATCCTTTATCCTTGATTATTCTTCCTTTCAAGGAGCTCAATTCAAATGATTCAAAGTTCTTCCAAAAACACAAAAATCCTAATTTCGATTCTAAGCATGGGTTCTTGCATTAAATGATTTTTTTTGATGATTTACGTTATTAATGGTGTCTATTGATGGTTTTAAGAAAGAAATTTCCATGGACCCATGTCTTGGCAAGTTTCCTAAAGTTGGCTTATGAAGTGGGTTTATTATTTATGATTGAATGATGATGGAAGTATGCTTGGATTGAGTTGAATAGTTGACTTCTATTATTATCTATGCTTATCTATTGTGAATTGTTGGAGAGTTGAGGAATGGTGATTGTGGCTTGGGAAAAAGGGTAAGTGGACCTAACTTCATTGTTAAGGTAGAATTGATATAGAATTGTGATAGATTGATGTGTGATCCACTTATGGTGGAGGTGTTTACTTATTGAATGTATTGTGTTTATGGCCTTGGAGGCATTATATGAGGAATTGAAGTGTTGACATGATATCATATATGTGAATGTGATGTGAAGGACTTGAATGAGAATCAAATGAAGTAAAGGCAATCATGTTGTGAATATAAAGGTGTTCATGTGATCTCAAGGTGATCTTGTTTAAAGTGTTATTGTATTGTGATTGAAAGTGTGTCCTCTATTATTGTTCATATGTGATGATGATGGAATGTGAAGGATCTTTATAATGTGATGTGTGTCTTGACTTGGTAGACTTAGGTGCCTCTTCTTGATACATTAGAAGCTTTGTTGAATATGAATCGATAGGATATGGCATTCCTTTCGGATGTAAGTGACGAAACCTGTTTTTGAGCTGGATAGTGTTTGGTATTTTAGGCATATCTCTTGCTCTAGAACTTAGTTTGCAGTGAATAAATATGATTTGGAAAGCTAACTCGTATACCTACAACTTTTATGTTTATGTAAAATTCTAATTTAACTGTTATGGATACGAAATATGGGACGCAACATAGGGCAAGTTCTGCCCAGATTCCGAGAATTGAAATCCTGCATGACCAGCGGCTAGTGTCTTGACTATATCTTTTTGTACAAAATATATTTTGCGGTGATCCTTGTTTGTTTGCAACCCTAAGAGATGTATCTACATCTTTCATGAAGGTTATAAAGTCTAGTTCTGCCATTTTCCTTTTCAAATCTAAGATGCAACATGAGGTACTAGGCTGGCCAGATTCACTGTTTTGGGAGCATAGTTGTATTTGTACATGCTAGGCTTACTTATGATGATGATCCTATTTTACGTCAACATTACTGAGCTAATAGAAGTTAAATAAGTTATGTAATTGTATTTCTAAGGTTGATATACTCGTGAACAAGTTGAGGTATGTGGGTTTGATTGTGGAAACCTTCCTTTCCACAAGTCCAACCATTTATCCTCTATTTCTACTTCAAGTTTATGGGTCCTTATGATTATTTATGAACTCTTGAATTATGGAATTACTACTACACATCCTATTATGGTCTATTTTGCATATTATCATGAAATGGAATTATTATGTGATGTTTATGGTTTTCATGCTTCCATGATCAAATTATGAAGGTTGATATATATGTATGTTGTTGGTGGGCTGATTTATATGGATTTTGGAATTGGTTGGACTTAGTATTCTTGAAATACAAGATTTCATTTACATGAACAATAGCCCACCTTGTGTTTGATAAAATGCCCATTTATAGAATTCTTAGGAAATGGAAGGTCCAATGTACGTCCTATGAATCGGATGGTTATATAATTACTGAAATGATGATGAAATGGACACATGTATATTGTTTTCTCTATATAAGTGTTGTGAGTCGACCAAGCCTAGTACGGGGGGTAGTAGGCCCGTATAACCATATCGAGGGGTTGGTACCTTGGTTGCCTAGTACGGGGGGTAGTAGGCCCGTATAACCATATCGAGGGGTTGGTACCTTGGTTGCCTAGTACGGGGGGTAGTAGGCCCGTATAACCATATCGAGGGGTTTGTACCTTGGTCCCTAGCTCGGGGGGTGGTAGGCCCGGGTAACCACATTGAGGGGTTTGTACCTCTTTCGCCTCTCCAAGGGGGTGGTAGGCCTTGGAAATACTATATTGATGGTCACTCACCACACATGTACTATGCCCCACTAAATATGATTTATTTTATGTAAGCATCATTATACATATCATCTCATTAATATGCTATCTATCGGGTATGATTATGCACTTTGCCTATAAAGTCCTTATCTAAGGTAATCTTGGGGAACACTTAAGTGTGCTTGAAGAGGATTGTGTGGGCGGTCACTTCTTGTCTCACTCAAGTGTGTCTTAAGGTTATATTAGGTAGAGGTCCTATGGTAATGAAATGACATGTGTCCTTCTAAAGTTAAGCATGGGTTGTATATGGATTTATGTTAAGTATATGTATGGTTGGCTATGGTCTAATATGTTAATGTTGACTTGTATTATGTCTCTTATACTTGTAAAGGAAAGGTTTTATCAAAGGACATGAAAGCATACATTTCTTGTAAATGTCCGTTGTGCATATTTTCTTGCATGGTCTCCATACTTAGTACTTAATTGTGCTAACCCCTTTCTTTCGCTTTTTGACTAAAGTGTAGGGATTTGGAGATGGTGATATGTCATGGCTACTTGATAGGTTTTTAAGAGTTGAAGATGAAGACTTGGTGAGTCCTCATAGATTCGAGGGCAATAACCAACATGTTCTTTTTATGTCTCTCTAGTATTTGCTTAAGTTTTGAGTGGGCTTAGTCCCAATGTTATATTCAAGTATTAGATGGTTTTGAGACATATTGTATAAAGTCTAGAAAGTCTTCCGCTTGCTATTTATTGAAAGTATCTTCGTGTGTGAAGAAAGTTTTTAATTCCTTATGGTTTTGGTGTCTATGCGATGAATGAATGCTAAGAGGCTTGTATTAGACCTCTTCGAGGTCGAGTACGCCGGTTACGACTAGGGGGTGCTCCCGGGTCGTGACAGACTGAAAACATGAAGAGTTTTCAGACAAAGAAGTAGATAACGTGACAATTTTTTATCGGACTTCTATTTGAAGGAAAAATTTGTGCAACCAAGTCTTGGTTTTAGGCATCCTACTTATCCCGGGTAATAAGGAATCAGGTCACGTGTAATTTAAGGAGATGAGGTGATGAGTTGGAAGTTAAGTGAGGTTCCATCGAGGCTCCAGGTTGCGGTTCTTATCCTTACATAAAAAAATGAAATCTAATAGTCAAAAGGAAAATAACAATACAAACTCCTATCTATACAGCTTCTCTTGAGTCTTCACTTGAGTCTTAAATTTGAGATATCACCTTGATTTTGGTGAGTATCTCTATCATGATGGGATTCGATGCTTAACTTGCCACTTAGAGTGAGTTTTTTACACTATTCAAAATGACAATTTGAAAATGTTCTTGAATGCCTGCTTGTTTTGTTGATCAGTAGTTGAATTGAAGCAGTTGTCAGGAGGTCAAGTTGCTACATGTAATTAAGAAACTGATTCTAGCTATCATGGGGAAAGATCATTCTGAAAAGAGTTGAACTTTGTTCTTGAATTTCATATCCATGTTTCGCTTGAAGAAACTTGAAAACCACCACAAACAAAAGAAATAAACAAAACTTTTGTCTCAGTTTTCAATAGAAAATTTTTGTGAGTTATTAGCAAATGTGAATTTAAAAAAACAAACTCAGACTAGGAAGTGCTTATCCTAGGAGAAAATAAAATTTAACGGTCTCATACTAGGAAGTGTTTATCCTAAGAGAAAACAAAACTAACGTCGCAGACTAGAAAGTGTTTATCCTAGAAGAAAATAAAAAATAACACCTCAAACTAGGTAGTGTTAATCCTAGGACAAAATAAAAAATAGCGGTCTCATACTAGGAAGTGTTTATCCTAGGAGAAAATAAAAAATAACATCTCAGACTAGGAAGTGTTTATCCTACGAGAAAATAACAAATAACGGTCTCACACTAGAAAGTGTTTATCCTAGGAGAAATTATAAAAAATAACGTCTCAGACTAGGAAGTGTTTATTCTACAAGAAAATAAAAAATAACGGTATCAGACTAGGAAGTGTTTATTCTAGGAGAAAATAAAAAATAGCGTCTCAGACTAGGAAGTGTTTATCGTACGAGAAAATAAAAAATAACGTCTCAGACTAGGAAGTATTTATCCTAGGAGAAAATAAAAAATAACGTCTCAGACTAGGAAGTGTTTATTCTAGGAGAAAATAAAAAATAACGGTCTCAGACTAGGAAGTTTTTATCCTAGGAGAAAATAAAAAATAACGTCTCAAACTAGGAAGTGTTTATACTAGGAGAAAATAAAAAATAACGGTCTCACACTAGGAAGTGTTTATCCTAGGAGAAAATAAAAAATAACATCTCAGACTAGGAAGTGTTTATCCTAAGAGAAAATTAAAAAAATAATGTCTCAGACTAGGAAGTGTTTATCATAGGAAAAAATATAAAATAACGTCTCAGACTAGGAAGTGTTTATCCTAGGAGAAAATAAAAAATAATGGTCTCAGACTAGGAAATGTTTATCCTAGGATTAAATGAAAAATAACGTCTCAGACTAGGAAGTGTTTATCCTAGGGAAAATATAAAAAAAAAAGGGCCTCAGACTAGGAAGTGTTTACCCTAGGAGAAAATAAAAATTTACGTCTCAAACTAGGAATTGTTTATCCTAGCAGAAAATAAAAAATAACGTCTCAGACTAGGAAGTGTTTATCCTAGGAGAAAATAAAAAGTAACGGTCTCAGATTACGAAGTGTTTATCCTAGTAGAAAATGAAAAAAATAACAGTATCAAACTAGGAAGTGTTTATCCTGGGGAAAATAACCAAATCACATTATGTAGGATGGTCCTGCTAATCCCATTATATAGGGGGTTCCTGCTAATCTAAATCTCATTATGTAGGAGGGTCCTGCTAATCCCATTATGTATGAGGGTCCTGCTAAACTAAATTTCATTATGTAGGAGGGTCCTTCTAATCTCATTATGTAGGAGGGTCCTGCTAATCTAAATCTCATTATGTAGGAGGGTACGGCTAATCCCATTATGTAGGAGGGTCCTGCTAATCACAATATGTAGGAGGGTCCTGCTAATCTAAATTCCATTATGTAGAGGGTCCTGCTAAACTAAATCTCATTATGTAGGAGGGTCCTGCTAATCCCATTATAAGTAGGGTCCTACTAATCCCATTATAAAGAGGGTCCTGTTAATCTCATTATATATGAGGGTCCTGCTAGTCCTATTATCCAGGAGGGTCTTGCTAGTCTCATTTTCCAGGAGGATCATGCTAGTCTAAATCACATTATATAGGAGGGTCGTGGTAATCAGAATCATCAAATAGAATCATCACAAGATTTGTTTCCGAGTTTGCACAAAAAGATGTAATTTAAGCTATTAGCATAAAGAAGAAATTCTTATACCAAAAGAAAAATGCAAGATATCGATGCAATTAGGGAGTTTGCTCCCTAGAAATGAAAGATGGTATCTCTAGGGTGTTTGCTCCTTAAGGTCAAAATGTAACTAAGGTGTTTGTTTCCTAGAAATGAGAAATGATAGAGTGATTGTTCCCTAAGGTCAAAATGCTACTAGAGTGTTTATTCCCTAGAAATGAAAGATGATGCATCTAGGGTGTTTATTCCCTAAAGGTTTTTGAAAAAAAATTAAGATTAGTGGGTCCAGGTCCCCTTGACTATTTTATTAATTAATCAAAACAAAAGAATATAAAAGGTCTGTACATCAAGCTAAATTAAAGTAAAAAAAACAAGAGAAACAAAGTTAAGTATGTTTCCAAATTGAAATTGGAAAATTCAGAGTTACTTCTTCATTTTGCTAGCCAGCTTTACAAGCTTCAATGCATCGATCCATTTCCTCCATTCAAGTAAGGTATAATTTTTGTATTCTCCTTCTAGCTTCTTGATTCTTCCTTGTTTTCGTATTCATCTTCCCATTTTCTCTTTCTTCTTGTTTTGTTCCTCAAAGATCTCTTGTATGTGTGTTTTCTTGGTGCCCATATCTGGTGGTGGCTTTTGTTGAAAGCGATGGTCTCTATTCTAATTTGTTCATGCCATGTGTTTTGCACTTAAGTTTGGTATTCTCTTCTTATTCCCTAAGGTTAAAATGCAAATAGGGTGTTTGTTCCCTAGTAATGAGAGTAATTTTTTTAAAGAAATAAAAATATGTCCCAGTGTTTAAATTGAGGAACTTTGAAGCTTTTTTAATTTATCATTTTTTTTTATTTTTTTGTTTAAAAAATTATCCAATTTCATTCCTTCAAGGATATAAAATTTTATTTTGTGAGACCGAACTCATTGTAAGATTGCCTACGTATCTTCTATGGAAAGAATCAGGTCAAACATAGTTTATATAAATAAAAAGTTATTATTATTATTTTATTTTTTTGCAAAATATCTCTTTTTAAAATAAAATACTAGAGAAGAAAAGAAAGAAATTAATTCATGATTGAGATTGTTTTGACTTTAGTTGGTACCAAAAATTAGTATTATACATATGAGTCACCTTCAACTACTTTCAGACAAATTTGAGGTCAAATTTGAGTAATCCTTATAGTTTCAAATGGTATCTCAAATATATTTAAGTATTTACAAGATGAGTTCATCTTGCCTAAGTTAAGGGATAAAATTATTCATATCCTCCTGTTTCAAGTGCTCTCGCAACAAATGAAGTCATTCTTCATACATTATAGAATAATATAGATCGTAGAACATTTTTGAAAGTCACTCACACTCAGAAACATGTTCAATGCATGAGATTGAGATACAATATGCTTGGCCCTCATGTAAGTATCCACTAATGTGAGAACACAAAATATGAGATCAAATAGGACTTGTCATTGGCTTGTAATGTAGGCTTAGGGAAAGGTAGGATATTCATTTGGGATAAAGTGACTATTTTCTCCTTAAAATTTGCATAATGCTCTCAATATTTTTTTTCATTCTCGCATTTGACCTTTATTTTCTTGAAAGCTCCTCTTCATTTATTTTCCTCTTCTTTTTTTTTCTCATTTTCTCTTCTTTTCGTTGGAGTTTTTTTCATTTTTTTCTACCTTTTCTTTGTTTTTTTTTTAAACTTTCGCATATTTGATCTTTTCACTTTGTTACCCAACTTAGATCTTTGGCACTGTGTAGATAATTGATAGTGCAGTCAAGGAGGTGAGATCAAGGAATAGTGCATTAATGCACTCAAAAGGATATATGTTGAGATGTGGTTATTCAAATAAAAAGGTTTTATGCTCAAGATGGGAGTTCTATGGATAACATGTCATTTGATAGGCTTGAAAGGCGCAATCGGATCAAAGAAAGCCTATAATCCTTTATCAAGTTAAATGTTGTTCAAAATTTCGCCTCAACCTACATTCGGGCCAAGTTCTAGATCAACAAAGTCATGCAATTGAACTTTGATATCTAAAACTCGCCACACAATGCACATGGAACAATGAGGTCGAATTTTCTTAACTTTAAGCAAAACAGTTTCTCAAGTATTATATAAATATATCAAGAGGTACCAAAAGAAGTCGATAGGTCACAACGAAGTTGACTTGTCTTGCCAAATAGTTTAACACTTTCCTTTTTCTTTATGCATACTCCTAAATATGTTGGTACCAATCAAATCAAGAATATTTTTTTAAAAAAAAAAACCTTTTAAAGAAATAATGTACCCTAAACAATTTTGTTTTCTCTTTTTTTTAAAAAAAAATAAGAGAAACATATTTATTTGAACATTGAATATAAAGAACTTTTTTTCCCCAGTTTTTGTGATGACGACTTTTTAGAGTTTTTCTTGGTTGGACCGAACCTTAAAATAAGGCTGCCCATTATCTTGTCAAAGCAAGAATTAGGTCAAACGTAGTTCAGGAAGATTATAAACACAACATTATTTTTAATAAGAAATACTTCTCTTTTTTTTAAATAAGAATCACAGAACCCGAGGAGGGTTTCCTACGTATCTCATCGAGTTGAGAATCAGGTGTGTATAGTTCGTTCAGATTGAACAGAAAAAAAAACTTCAAGATATTAAAAAAAAAATTTACAAATGCAATTTTTTAAAGAATTATGAAAGTAAAATATTTTGAATTTTCTTTTATAAACATTACAAAAAAAATCTAAAAAACAATAAATTATTATTCTTTTCATTAAGTTATACAAAATTTGTTATTTTATTTTAAAGAAATGTATAATAACTTCTAAAAGAAAAAATATTTTCGTGTTTTCTCCTTCTTTTTATTTTGATAAGATCAAAAGATAGCTTTTTTTTTCATTACATTAATCACACTACAATGGGTCAACTTATAGAGACTTTATAACTAAATGCATTTTCATGTAGCACATAAAATGAGCTAAGTGGTCAAGTAAGAGAGGGATTCTTGTTTTGGGCGAACCCCACTCTTGTTTTGAGGCTCAATAAGTCACATGCAAATGATGCAAATAAGCAGAGTCTTCTAGGGATAACCGTGTCAATGTTCTAGTTTTAATAGGTTCAAACCTAAATAAGATAGGTATCTAGACTGTCTTACTCGAGTGGACATATCTAGCTAGGGAGGGGCAACTTATCAATAGCAGCATTTTTTCGACTTCATTGCTAATCCAACCCCGTCTAACATGTGTGACTAAAAATCCTTCACTGGGTGTCAAGACACTCCAGCTTTATCTCGATAGAATGTAGGATGCACAATGTCACGCCCCGAGTCTACACCCCGAACGTGGCTGGCACTCGAAGACCATTGTTTGTCCCAAGCGAACCCTTGGCCTGACTTACTTAACTCAACGGAAGACAATATTCATACTTAAAATGATCAATAACACTTAACTGAACTAAATAATAAAATAACAGAGAATGTTTAAAGGTTAAATATTCAACTTGGCCAAAAGTGGCAACCCCAGTCTTAACAATAAGAAATGATAATGAAAAGACACAACGAACTAATATCTTATTGTCTATGAAGCCTCTAAAACAACTAAGATTGATGTTGGGACAACCCCACAACATCATAAAGAACTAACTAGAAAGCAATGAAAATAGATCCTACGGAATGCAAGGAGGCTCACCGACTGACTCTGAACTGCTCACTGGATCAACGGTGAGCTAGAATGCCGATCCTAGTTACCTGTGTCTGCATCATAAGATGATACAGGCCAACTGGCATCAGTACATTGGATGTACGAGTATGCGAGTTGGAATGGTAAAACAACATAGGCATGAAAGGGAATCTGAATAAGTGCAATATAAAGAAAAGTTGTTTAAAAACATGATGCCAACTCTGTGTATATACAAGTATACAACATAATTCGAAATGTATGTAAAAATACAATAAACTGATGTATATAAAAATACAATAACTTCTCTGGGAGTTTCTCTAACGACAACCATCACATAAGAGCTATAGTGATGATACAACGATCTACCTCACGCTGCCAACGCATCTTATACCCAGCCAGAGGTATAGGACTTAAACTACTAAGTGGATCCACTAGTCTATTGTGAAAAGGGTTCACTTAAAAAGTATGACCATTTTCTACCCATGGTGGCTACATGGTTTTATGAAGATGGGTCCGCGACGCGGAGACATATTTAATTTTTGGTTTTGAAAACGTCTTTTAAGGTAGAACGGTCTGTGAGTTCTCCGCGACTCGAAACAGAAATTCCCAAATCTGGGAGGTAGCTCCGCGACGCGGAGCTAGTGCCAAATTTCGATCGACTAAATTTCTTCTTCGATTTTCAGCCCCAATTCACCCAAACTCGATTCTTTGTCTCAAATTCCTTTTAGATACAGATACCCAACAAATGTACCTAAGAACCTAACTCGAAACGACTCTATAATACGACGTAACAATTTCAGAAACTTCCCCATATCAACCAATTTCAAGAATAACATAAAAATCAAGTATAGATACCAAGATCATTAATATTCAAACGCTTTTAGGTCGAATCCAAACTGAAATTAATATACTTGGCACATGGGAGAACGATTCCAGTGTTATGAAAGCCTCACATACCTGGTAGGAATAATCCTTGGTGAAAACCACAACTAAATGGATCGATCTTGATGAATCTTGCCTTTCTTCTTCTTTCTCCTCTTTTCTTCTTTCTCCAAGCCCTAGCGTAAATTTCCAATTTTTAAAACTGACTAAAAATCTGATTTGACCGATATTAAACTCCTAAAAATGGATCAAAATAAAAGGGCCATGAAAAGACTAAAATACCCTTTAAAAATCCGGATTGGACATTTCCTTAATCCAACAGCCCTACTTCCAAAGGGAATAACTTACTCATACGAACTCAGAATCGCGCAAGCTTGGTAGCGTTGGAAAGACAATTCCAAGAGCTTTCCAACCATATCTGGATCTACACCTGAATCATTCTGAGCTAGGAGTTATGGTTGTTTGAAGTTGACTAAAAATTCACTTTTCCTAACTTAAAAACAATTTTCCAGATTTTTCATTCTTCCCAAAAATGACTATTTCCAGTTCTTAGCTTCTTCCTAGCTATTTCAATTTGCGAGATGTTACAATATCTCTCTCTTGGGAACATTCGTCCTCGAATGAGATTACTCTTACTAGGCTAAGGGTGGTAACATCAAGTTCACACACCCAACAAGCAAATGCAAACAAACAACATGCTCACTCATAATTTAAAGAGTACTAAGAAGAGAATTAGTACCTTGGTCTGTACTCTCTTCAAAGTGATGTGGATATCTCTTCTTCATATTCTCCTCAGCTTCCCAAGTAGCTTCCTCAACAAATTGGTTCCTCCAAAGGACTTTGACTGATGCTACCTCTTTTGTCCTCAACTTGCGAACTTGGCGATCTAGAATCTGAACATGAATCTCCTCATAAGATAAATCATCCTTGATCTCAATATTTTATGTTGGTATGATCAATGAAGGATCGCCCATGCAATTCTTCAACATGGAGATGTGAAACATCGGATGAACCACTAGTAGCTCTTGTGGTAGCTCTTGTGGTAGCTCCAACTCATAAGCTACATTGCCCATCATTTTGGATATTCGATAAGGCCCAATATATCGGGGACTAAGTTTCCCCTTCTTACCAAACCTCATAAAACCCTTCATGGGTGAAACCTTTAGATATACCCAATCATCTACTTCGAACTCTAATGCCCTTCTCCTAACATAAGTGTAGGATTTCTGAGGACTCTGTGCCATTTTCAACCTCTCTTGAATCACTTTCACCTTCTCTATAGCTTGATGAACTAAATCTGGTCCTATCAACCCTGCTTCACCAACTTCAAACCATCCAATAGGAGATCTGCATCTTCTCCCATAAAGAGCTTCATATGGAGCGATTTGGATGCTAGAGTGGTAACTGTTGTTGTAAGCAAACTCAATGAGAGGTAGGTGATCATCCCAATTCCCTTTGAAATCAATCACGCAAGCCCTCAACATGTCTTCTAAATTCTGGATAGTGCACTCTGCTTGCCCATCAGTCTGGATGCAAGGCAGTACTTAAGTTCACATTTGAACCTAAGCCTTTTTGGAATGACTTCCAAAATTATGCAGTACATTGTGCACCTCTATCTGATATAATCGAAACAGGGACTCCATGAAGTCTTACCACCTCCTGAATATATAACCTGCATAATCCTCTGTTGAATGGATAGTCGTTACCGGCAAAAAGTGGGCACATTTTGTCATTCTGTCGACAATCACCCAAATAGAATCATGTTGTCTGCGAGACCTTGGTAAACCTATGATGAAATCCATATTGATCATCTCCCACTTCCATTCCGAAAGTTCTATATTCTGAGCCAAACCACCGGGCCTTTGGTGCTCTACCTTCATTTGTAGGAAATTTGGACACTTAGTAACAAATTCAACAATGCCCTTTTTCATGCCATTCCACCAATAAAACTCTCTCAAGTCACGATACATTTTGGTAGACATCGGATGAATGGAATATCTAGAGCTATGAGCTTTCTACATGATCCTCTCTTGGAGTCCATCCACCATTGGTACACACAACCTACCTTGATATCTCTATACACCATCTCCCCCGTGTTCAAAAGCTAATACTTTTTGCATATGAACATTTACCTTCAATTCAATAAGAATAGGGTCTTGATCTTGCTTGCCTTTTACTTCTGACACTAATGATGACTCATCCCCATTCGTCACCACCATTCCTCCTTATGTGGAATCCATAAATCTGGCTCCCATGCGTACCAGTCTGTGCACATCTTTCGCTAACTCTCTCTTTCCTTCTTCAACATGGGCGGTGCTACCCATAGACAACCTACTTAAGGAATCATCAACAACATTAGCCTTACCTGGGTGGTAAAGAATACTCATGTCGTAGTCCTTGAGTAACTCTAACCACCTTCTCTGTCTGAGATTAAGCTCTTTCTGAGTGAACACATATTGAAGGCTCTTATGATTGGTGAACACATCCATATGAACACCATACAAATATTGGCGCCATATTTTCAAAGCGAAAAATACAACAGCCAACTCTAGATCATGGGTTGGATAATTCTTCTCATAAACTTTCAACTGTCTGGAGGCATAAGCTATAACTTTGTCATTTTGTATTAAGACACAACCCAAACCAACTCTAGATGCATCACAATACACCACAAAACCTTGAGTACCTTCTGGTAAGGTTAAAATTAGGGCAATAGTCAACCTCTTTTTCAATTCTAGAAAGCTTTTCTCACAAGCTTCAAACCATTGAAATTTCACTGTCTTCTGAGTCAACTTGGTCAAAGGAGAAGAAATAGACGAGAACCTCTCTACAAATCTTCTATAATAGCCAGCTAAACCCAAGAAACTCTTAATATCAATTGGAGATGTGGGTCTAGGCCAATTCTGCACTACCTCAATTTTCTGAGTATCAACTTTAATTCCCTCTCCAGACACAATATGCCCTAAGAATGCCACAAACTCAAGCCAAAATTCACACTTAGAGAATTTAGCATATAACTCCTTATCTGTCAAAGTCTGAAGAACTATTCTGAGATGACTAGCATGATCTTCTTCATTCCTTGAATAGATTAGTATGTCATCAATGAAGACGATAACAAACATATTTAAATAAGGTTTGAAGAATCTGTTCATAAGATCCATGAACGATGCTGGTGCATTAGTCAAACCAAAGTACATGACCAAAAACTCATAATGATCATATCGGGTTCTGAAAGTTGTCTTTGGAATATCACATTCCCTTACTCTTAACTGATGATAGCCTGATCTGAGGTCGATTTTCAAAAAATAAGAAGCACCCTGAAGTTGATCGAAAAGATCATCAATTCTCGGAAGAGGATACTTATTCTTGATGGTAAGCTTGTTCAACTGACGGTAATCTATACACATCCTAAAGGAACCATCCTTCTTTCTCACAAATAAGACCAGAGCACCCCAAGGTGAGACACTAGGTCGAATAAAACCCTTATCTAAAAGATCCTTTAACTGCTCTTTCAACTCTCCTAGTGCAATTCTGTATGGCAGAATAGATATAGGACGACTATCTGGAAGAAGATCTATACCGAAGTCTATCTCTCTCAAGAGGGACTATGGGAAGATCATCAGGAAGGACTTCTGGGAACTATTTTACTACTAGAACTAACTGAATAGGAGGTACCTCAACACTTGAGTCATTAACTCGGACTAACTGATAGACACACCCCTTAGAAATGAACTTCCTTGCCTTAAGGTACAAAATGAAACAACCCTTAGGCACTGCTAAACTGCTTTTCCACTCTAAGACTGGCTCATTTGGAAACTGAAACTTGACTACTCGAGTTCTACAATCAACTGAGGCATAACATGCATGAAGTCAGTCCATACCAAGAATGACATCAAAATCTATCATGTCTAACTCAACTAGATCAGCCATGGTACTCTTGTGATTGACGAAAATGGGACAATCACGATAGACTCTCTCTGCTAGAATAGACTCACCAACAGGTGTAAAAACACTTAATGGTTCACTAAGTTGCTCAGGAATTACATCAAAATTCATAGCAACATAAGGAGTTACAAAATATAAACTTGCTCCTAGGTCTAGCAAAGCATAAACAGTAAAGTCAAAGACTTGGATCATACCAGTCACAACATCTGGTGAATCCTCTTGCTCTTGGCAACTATTGATAGCATATAAGTGGTTTGTTCCTCTGCCAGTACCGAAAGTAGCCCCTCTAGGTGCAGCTCTGTCTGGTGGAGCAACTGAAGAAGACGGGGCTCTATTGCCCCAATTACCATTTCCCTGCTTGTTCTTTGGACAATCTCGCATGAAATACCCAGTCTGACCACAATTGAAACAACCAGTAGAGCCCTCATGACAAATACTTGAGTGGTTCCTACCACACTTGGTGCAGGTAGGAGGCTTACTACCCCCTTGCGCCATACTACCTTGTGAATAAGCAGGTTTAGCTCTAAAATTCTAACCATAGTACTCACCCTTGTTCTTAGGTGCAGGTGCACTAGCAGATGATGGAGAAAGTCCCTTTTATTTCTGTTGGAGCAATGACTGGTTGGCATTACTCTTCTGCTGCCCGGACATATTCCCTGTCTTAGCCCTCTTGTTCTTGAACTCCTCTCTATCCCTCAGCTTTTCTTGCTCTACTTGTTGCACATAGACCATCAACCTCGAAATATCCATGTCCCCAATAAGCATTGTTGCCCATCCCTCTTTGCTTGATAGACGGGACAACCCAGCAACAAACAGACTCATCCTACTATTCATGTCCGCAACCATTCTGGAGCATAGCGAGACAATTGGGTGAATTTCAACCCATACTCATGAACACTTAAAGAATCCTGCTTCAGTGTTAGGAATTCTCGTACCTTAGCCTCTTTCAGTTCTCGGGGAAAGAAACGCCCTAAGAAAGCCTCCTCAAAACAGGCCCAATTCGCAGGTGGTGCATCCTCAGCTCTAACCCCTTTCCACTAATCAAACCAAGTCCTAGCAACATTTTTCATCTGATATGCAGCTAGCTCAACTCTCACAGTATCAGTAACATCCATCACATCGAACACCTTTTTCAGTTCCTCAATGAAGTTCTCTAGATCCTCTACAGTGCTAGAACCAGTGAAACTTGGCGGATTCATCCTCAAGAACTCACAAATCCTTGAAGTGTCAGCCTCTTCTTGTCGAGCTCCCTCTGCTACCCAACTTGGTTGGTCACAACTTGACTGAGCATCCTCATAGCCTCTTTGAACTCAGAATTAGAAACTTCTCCTTGTGGTTGCACTTTAGGTGCATTGGGTAACTTTTGTCCCTCAACATTCCTCCTAGCTGGATGACCTCTGACTGCTCTTCGTGGAGGCATGATTATCTGAAACATGCGCAGGCACGAATTAGAGGGAAACATTTTAGAGATAAACTCTAACGCACGAAATAAGTATGAAAGAAGTGAAGGAATTCCTAAATGTTGCAGCCTCCTAATTATAGATGTGGCATGCTTCACACCGATAAATAGGACTCTACAGACATGGCTTCATAGACTCCCTAGGACTCTTGAACTCTGGGCTCTGATACCAAGTTTGTCATGCCCCGAGTATACACTTCAGACGTGGCTGGCACTCGAAGACCATTTCTAGTACCAAGCGAATCTTTGGCATGGCTTACTTAACTCAGCGAAAGACAATATTCATACATATAATGATCAATAACACCTACCTGAACTGAATAATAAAATAACTGAGAATGTTTAAAGGTTAAACATTCAACTTGGCCAAAAGTGGCAACCCAAGTCTTAAAAATAAGAAATGATAATGAAAAGACTCAAAGGACTAACATCTGACTGTCTATGAAGCCTCTAAAACAACTGAGATGGATGTTGGGACAACCCACAACATCCTAATGAATTAACTAGAAAGCAATGAAAGTAGATCCTCCGGAATGCAAGGAGGCTCACTGATTGACTTTGAACTGCTCACTGGATCAACGGTGAGCTGGATTGCCGATCCTAGTTACCTGTGTCTGCATCATAAGACGATGTAGGACAACAGGCATCAGTACATTGCATGTACGCGTATGCGAGTTGGAATGCTAAAACAGCATAGGCTTGAAAGGGAATCTGAAAGAAACACTTACCTTGGCTCTTCTCAACTCATGAATACTTAACTGTACTCATTTCAATAAAAAGCAGTTTAAAACAAGTGCGACATAAAGAAAAGCTATTTAAAAACATGATGCCAACTCGGTGTATATAAAAGGATACAACATAAATCTGAAATGTATGTAAAAATATAATAAACTCGTGTATACAAAAATACAATATCTTCTGTGGGAGTTTCTCTAACCGACAACCATCACATAAGAGCTATATTGATGATACAGTGATCTACCTCACGCTGCCAGCGCATCCTATACCCGGCTAGAGGTATAGGACCAGAACTACTAAGTGGATCCACTAGTCTATTGTGAAAAGGGTTCATCTAAAAAGTATGACCCTTTTCTACCCATGGTGGCTACATGATTTTATAGAGACGTGAGTTATCTGAACTCATGCTCGCTTCCAATTCGGTGTTAAATATTACTCCCAAAATATACTAGCTCTTATGTTTTAAAAAAAACATATTTCTTTTGTGATTTGAGATTAGTACTCAAAAACTTAGCTCAAAGGCTATCTTGGAAATCTCAGTTTCCCTTCTTGCTTCATTTAGAAAGCTATTACTCTTTTCTGAAAACTAGCCCGAAGGCTTTTTGGAAATCTCAATTTCCGTTCTTATTTAAATGTGAAAACATTTTTATATCTCTTTGGGAATACATAGTCCTCATATACTTCTTTGAAGAAAAGAACTCCAACTTTACATCTTTACAGAACTCAAAACTTAAGTCTTGAAACAAAGTAAAAATATTTGTGAAAGACTCTTGGAAAACTTTAAGAACTTATCTTTACTTGACTATTAACTGATGACTTGACTCTTAAGTGATCCTTGGATTGAATTATGGATTCAAGGATTAAGATTTGGGTTTGGAAAGATCTCATGTTGTTTAGGAATGATTTTAGATAGCTAAACATGAGAAAAGATCAAAAATCAAGATTTGAATGTGGGTCCGCGTTGCGGAGACATATTTAATTTTTAGTTTCAAAAATGTCTTTTGAGGCAGAACGGTCCATGACCGCTCCGTGACGCGAAACAATAATTCCCAAATCTGGGAGGTAGCTCCGCAACGCAGAGGTAGTGCCAAATTTTGATCAACTAAATTTCTTCTTCAATTTTCAACCCCAATTCGCCCAAACTCGATTCTTTTTCTCCAATTCCTTTTAGATACAGATACCCAGCAAATGTACCTAAGAACCTAACTCGAAACGACTCTATAATACGACATAACGATTTCAAAAACTTCCCCATATCAACCAATTTCAAGAACAACATCAAAATCAAGTATAGATACCAAGATCATCAATATTCAAAATCTTTTAGGTCGAATCCAAACTGAAATTAATATACTTTGCATGTGGGAGAACGATCCCAACGTTATGAAAGGCTCACTTACCTGGTAGTAATAAATCCTTAGCGAAAATCACAACTAAATGGATCGATCTTGATGAATTTTTCCATTTCTTTTTCTTTCTCCTTTTTTCTCCTTTCTCCAAGCCCTAGCGTAAATTTCCAATTCCTAAAACTGACTAAAAATCTGATTTTACCCATATTAAACTCCTAAAAATGGATTAAAATAATAGTGCCATTAAAAGACTAAAATACCCTTTAAAAATCAGGATTAGACATTTCCTTAATCCACCAGCCCTACTTCCAAAGGAGATAACTTTGTAATAACTTGAAAAGTTGACTTTGGTCAACCTTCTTGGAAGACGTGCTCAGATGAAAATTCTGACAGCTAGGTTAGCTTCGGAAGATCGATTTTGGTCTAGAACGACCCTTTGTTCACTTCCCGAGACTTTAGATAGCAGTTGTGGAATCTGGCTCAAAACGATACTGGGTGTGGGACCCACTTTTCATCGAAGCGAGCTCCAAATGGAAATTCCGCCCTCACCATTGAGTCCGAAATATCATTTCCAATCAGATTCCATATAAGGTTTGTATTTTTCCGACTCCAAACGAGTTCGAAACATCGAAATTTAAGTTTGAAAGGGTTGTAGAATTTTGACGTGGCAGAGCCACGTGACGCCACGTGGCAGAGGAGTGAATTCTGGAAATTTCCAGAATTTAGGGCGAAATTCGTCCATATTTTTTCCTTCAACTTCAACTTGAGATTGCTCCTTCATTTTGAATCCAAATTAAGTGATTCAAAAGGCAAACTTCAAGAGAATTTCGAGGGGAATCTAGCGGTGGTCTCAGAAACGCGAGGGGAGGCTTCATTTGAGGTAAGAAATCGATTTTTAGCCACTGCCAGGGTGATTTCCGGATGGTTTTTTT
>NC_064284.1:44049907-44111630 GCF_019186545.1 Solanum stenotomum
ATCTATTTTATGATGCAGGTCCGAGCACTAGTAGCCAGCGTTGATCGAGCTTGGAGTAGACTTATCTGGAGACGGGGGTGAGCACACGGCGTTTTGTACTATTTCAGTCTCCATCTGTATATATAGACTTGTCTTCTTCCTTTCGAGACAGTCCAGTCTCTGTTGTCCAGTTTTGGGACTTGTACTCATTTTATAGTAGCTCTGTACTGGTGACTTCCAGGTTCTGGGAGGGATCTTTATTTGTTTATATTGTTATTTGCCTACTCTTGTTTAATTTCTACCCTCAGACCCATTACTTGTTGTTCCGGGTTACGGGTTGGCTTACCTGCTGGTGGGTTATAGTAGGTGCCATCATGACTTGATAAATCGGGTCGTGACAAACTTACTCATACGAACTTGGAATCGCGCAATCTTGGAGGCATTAGAAAGATCATTCCAAGAGCTTTCCAGCCATATCTGGATCTACACCTAACTCATCCTGAGCTAGGAGTTATGGTTGTTTGAAGTTGACCAAAAATTCACTTTTCCTAACTTAAACAATTTTCCAGATTTTTCATTCCTTCCAAAAAAAATGACTATTTTCAGTTCTTAGCTTCTTCCTAGCTATTTCAATTTGCAAGATGTTACACATAATTGCATTCATGTGAATGTGTGTGAAGTGTTACTAGAGACTCATAGTGGTTGAGTAAGAGAAGATAATTTAATACAATTCAACAATATAAAAATGATAAATGAGAAGAAAATGGCACATTAGGTCATCATACATAACATAAAAAAATAAAGTAAAAGTCAATATAATAAAGCTCGAATTCTAGGTATTTCCCAGCGAAGTAGCCAGAGATGTCACACCACTTTTTCGTACGACGGAAGGGTTTTCCAATTAAAGTGACGGTATTGATTAGAGATTATTTTATTCTTTCGGAGTCACCACTTGGAATTGAGCTATGGTGTTCCAAGTCACATATTTTTTTAATCCCTAATCAAAAGAAAATGACTCTTTATTTAGTCTGCGAACTAGAATAAGAAATTTTGTTGACCAAGGGGAAGGTATTAGTTAACCTCGAGTCTCATGGTTCTAGCACGATCACTTTTATTGACTTATACTTGAATTAAATTATTTTATTTTAGTTTGGACAAATTATATAGTAGGTCATGATTTGCTCATATTTTTATTTGTTGAACTTTTATTCGCCTCAACTTAGATGCGTAAGTGCATTCTTGATCTTGACATTTAGAGACATAACTATCTTCTTTGCGTCACACTTATAATTTTGTCTATAAGTCTCTAATTTAAATTAATTAATGTTAATTATATTATTGGACAAGGTTCATCATTGCATCCTTGAATTTATTTTAATGTTTCAAGAAAAAAAATGTGTAACCACATTCTTAATCGAAAAAGCCTTTTGAAACGGGTCATATAGTATCTTAATATTTATCTATTACTAGATAGCTTAGTTGTTTACTAGTGATTAAATTACTTTTTTACTATTTATGTTCATGAATACTATTTAAATAATAAAAGTCTAAAATATGAGACAAATAGAAAGTTATTTCTTGTTCAAATTCAATATAGATGCATTTATATTTTTAGCATACTTATAAGTTAGGACAAAAGACAATAAAAAAAAGTGTAACTCTTCATCTCCTAATTTTTCTAAAATAAACACATTTGACTTTAGATAAATCTAACCAAAAAAACTATTAGAATATACTTTTAGGCATTTTATTAATTGATAGTAGCATTCAGTACAAGATGAGAGATAACATAAAGTAAAGCAAAAAGGAAATGTTTCAATATTACTGTGTCAAAATTAAACACACATAAAATTTGAGCAGCTTTATAATATAGGACTCAAGTCTTGAACAATCATGACATAAAACTAAATAAAAAATAAATAAATTAAGTATTACCTCTTGTGAAAAAAATTTACTAGAAGAAAGGACTATAATCAGGAACCACGAACTTAAAACCACAAAAGCGAACCTCGAACTCAACTTTTATTTATAATTAGAAAAAAATATAATGTGAGGCATGATTTTTTCATTTTTTTTGTTCTGCCCAAATGTAAAGGATGTTGCTTTGGTGCTTTTTTTTTGGAGGTGGGTAGGAAATAAAAATATTTTTGATATTGTTTTGTTTTTCTGTTTGTTGTTCTCTTGTGTGTGTTTTTTTTGTTTGCTGCATTTTTTTGTGTTGGTTTTTTTTCTTGGTTGCGGATCTTTTTCTCTTCTCGTGTGAGTGTGTATTGTTGTGTGTATTGTGCAGATGTGTATAGGGGTGTTGTGGATGTGTCTGGTGGGTTGTGTAGTGGTGTGACTGGGGAAGTGGGGTAAGTGTAGGTGGGTTGGGGTAGTGGGGTAGTTTAGGTTATTATATTTTAATAATTAATATAATATAATAGTATAAGAGCCTAGGAACTTTAATGGTAAATATGAGATTGATGTGAAGTATACGATATAGATATGTTTTTTTTAACATGAATATAGGAGAAGTAATTACTAAAAGTACTAGATTGGAAGAGGTAGATATACCTCAGAACCTTGATTTGTTAAGCAAATGGACTATTCCTAAAGTAGATATTAAAACTATTTATGATTATGGTTGGTTTGATAGAATATCTCATAAACAGTTAATAAAAACTACTGAGCAATCAATATAATTTATTGCATATTGGCATGGTTCAAATTGCTTTTAAACCATTAACTGTTAAAGGGTTACCTGGGACATTTTTAGCTACTCTACGTGATGCTAGAAATTTAAATTTTAGACAATCCTTGATGGGTTCGATTGAGTCCACTGTGGCATATGGCCTTGTATATTTTAATACTGAGCCTAATTTGCAATTATCTTTAACTGATGTTAATATTCTTGATTTTTTAACATTAAATGTTAAAACTCATGGTTATAATTATGCACCTGAATCTGAATTAATATGTTTATCATATAGAATTTATTTTAAATTACTATTTACGTTAAATCCAAAATGTAAGTTATATGATACATTTTATCAAACTATTTTAGTAGAAACTAATTTTGTTAAATTTAAGGTCACTAATAGAAGACCTGTAAAATGGGAAAAAAATAATTTTCCAACAACTTGGACACTGGATTCTGTTATATCCCCAAGTCAGATAACAAATGTTGTCACTAATTCTGAGTATTCTCATATTACGCAAAATCCTGATGGTAGGATTTGCATTCAGTTTGATGATAAAAGTATTCCATATAATAGACATTCATTTTCTGACAGAAGATTGTCTACAATTCAGCATATCTCACCAATTGAACATGTGTATGGTCCAACTCGTAATCGTGCTGCTTCTTTACATACCATACGTTCTATTATATCTGTTGATCAAAATAATAAACTTGTTATAAAATAAAAATTGATCCTCGAACGAATATTGTTCAAGCTAATGATAATTCTTCTGATATTTCTGATAAGGATATTCCTTGTGTATCCAAAATGAATTTTGATCCTAATAAAACTTAATGATGAATGTAGACCAAATAGATTTTACTCCAGGTTCACTGCAAGAAAGTACATTCAGAAAGAGTTTTCGAGTAATAAATGAAACCGGTTTAAAACATTGTTTTTTGACACTTATAGTGCTAGTGATTTGAATAATATTTCTCAAGAATTTTATGAAACTTGTGCTCTACATAATCAAATTATGTATGTTGTACCCTGGTTTATAACCATTTATTTAACTTTATACATTAACGTTCTTGAACGATCATATAAAGATGGATCTGATAATATCATTAAGGTTGTGTATCCACCTCAGTCATCTTTTATTTTACCAAATAATACAGGTATCACTTTTACCGCCTTTCAAAAATTTGTTGAAGAAGATGTTGTGGTAGTCAATATCAATGAAATAAATAATTTAATTTCTAAAAATAATTATTTGGGTCTTTATGTTAATGTTTTGGGTGAACATATTAGTTCTCCTGATGAAAATTGGACGAATTAACTGCTTTAGTAATCCAAATAAAAAATTATATAAAGACTTCTGACATTGCCTCTACTTCTAAAAGTAATTCAGAAGTTCAAATTGTTTCTACTCATGCGCAATGGCCCCCTGAGATTCAGGATTTAAAATTTACATCATTAAATTATTTGAAAGAACTTCTTGATAAAAAATTGTCAGGATTAAGTGCAAAGCCTATTGATTTGTCAGACAATTTTGCTGATGAAATGGAAAATACTTTTGATTTTAAAAATCATGTTTCTTTAGAGTTCAATAAACTCCGTGGTTATCCTAAAAAGAATAGTAATACTAAGTATGCCCATAAACCAAGCATGCATACCTATTATTATTCCAAATCAACTCCTCAAGATGTGTTAATAGAGGAACGAGACTGAAATTAGACTAATACCTCTTATAGTGGGTCTAAAATTTACGAATGGAATCTTGATGGTTTGACTGATAGAAAATTAACTATTTTTGTTCATAGAATGCTTATGTATGCAACTATTTGTAAAAGTGTTAAAAATACAGATAGAAATATTTACAAAATGATTGTTGCAGATTTTACTGGCCAACTCAGAGGTTGGTGGGATAATTATATGAGTATTGAGCAAAGAGTAGTGGTGATAAATGCAATTGCTGATAATGAAGGTGTTGATAACTTAGTCATGGCTCTAGTATAAAATAGAGAAGATGTTGTTTATACTTTAGTCTTAACCATTTTAAAACACTTTAATGGTGGATTTACCAATCAGTATGAGACTGTTCGTACCTTATTAAATGGTCTACGCTGTAGAACCTTAGGTGAATTTAGATGGTATAAAGATACTTACATGAGTAGGGTGATGGAATTACTCGAAAATAATTATGAGCATTGGAAAGCTAAGTTTATAGATGGTCCTCCCCCTTTATTTGTCGAAAGAGTTAGAAAAGCTCTAAGAACTAATCATGGTGAAATTTCATATAAGGATTATACTTATGGCAAGCTAATAGGAGTTTGCACTCAAGAAGAATTGAACTTGTGCAATGAATTAAAATCATCTAGACAGCTTAAGATGGATAAGCTTAAAGAAAGATCTCAGTTAGGAGACTATTATACCCAGTTCGATTTACGATACTTCTGCTTATAGCAAAAAAAAAATATAGGGATTATAAATACTCCAACCCTGATAAACCTTATAAGAAAAAGAGGTCTAGATATAGATCTAAGGAAGAGCACGACGCTAGAAAAGCTTTTCGTAAGTCTAATAGATTTACCAAAAATAGGTCTAAGCGTGATCTCGCTAAAATCAAGTGCTATAGATGTAGAAATTTTGGTCACATAGCATCGAATTGTAAGGTTGAAAAGTTGAAAACCTTAGAACTTGATGAAGGAGTTCATGATAAGATTTGTAGTTTGTTATATACTTCTGGTTCTGAGTCTGATTATGATTCAGATTCAGGTTCTGAAGAAGAAGTTGATTTGCTTGATATTTTTTATAATAATCAGCATGTTAAAATGAATATTTACAATTCTTGTCATGGTGATAAATGTTCTTGTGAAAATGATGAATTTTATAAATTGCATTCTCAATTTCAAGATTTAAATATAAATACTATTACTCTGATAATGTGATAGAACTTCTAAAAGAAGTCACTGATAATGATCTTCGAGAAAAAATTATTCATTTAGCTGCAAATAATAATGCTAGTTCAAGTTCTTCGAAAAATTCAAAAAAACAAAAGAATGATTTTGTTTGCAGAAATTAATAATAGACTTAATAAACAGACTACTCCTACAAGAGATTCTTCCTTTGATGATTTGAAAAATGAAATTGAAAATTTTAAAAATGAGATTAAATCTCTTAAACAAAATCAAATGATTTGTGATCATAGACTTACTCAGATAGAAACTGTTAATAACAAAGGTAAAAATATTATTGAAAAAAATACTCTTGCAAAAACCTATTAATCTTGATCCTAGACAAGATATGTTTTTAGGAATGATGCAAATAATTACTGCTCATAAATGGTATATTAAATGCACCATCTTGATTGATAATAGTTTTTCAATAACTGATATTGTTATGATTGATAGTGGAGCCAATGTTAGTTGTATTCAAGAGGGTCTTGTACCTACTAAATATTTTGGAAAAACAACTAATATGGTTAGATCTGCTTCTGGACATGCTTTAGATATAAAGTATAAATTACCTAATACACATATTTTTTAAAATAAAGTCTACATTTCGTATTTCTTTTTCTTGGTTAAAAATCAGGTATACTCTCCAATCATACTTGGAACCCCCTTTATAAATGTTATTTATCCATTTACTAACATAAATGCTAAAGGATTTACTGCTACTTATGAAAATAGAAATATAAATTATACTTTTATCATTGACCCTATTTCTCATGATATTAATGCTTTGATTAATATGAAACAAAGGCATGTTGATTCTTTGCAACTAGAATTATTTAGTATAAATATATTTGATAATTTGAAATCCACCAAAGTACAAGAAAAATGAATTTAATTTCTGAATAAATTGCTATTGATATTTGTGCCAATCATCCTAGTGCTTTTTAGAATCGAAAAAAAGCATATTGCTACTCTTTCATATGAAGATGAATTCTCTGAGAATGATATTCCTACTAAATCTCGTCCTTGTCAGATGTACACCGAATTGGTAGAATTCTACAAAAAAAAATTGATAATTTTTTACAAAAGGTTTAATAAAATCTTCAAAATCACTCTGATCTTGTACTGCATTTTATGTTAGTAATGCTGCTGAAAAGGAACGTGGTGTTCCTAGATTAGTTATAAATTATAAACCGTTAAATAAATTCTTAAAATGGATAAGGTATCATATCCCCAATAAAAGAGATTTGCTTTCAAGATTATATGATGCATTGGCAAATTCAGATATTTAAAGAGCATACTTATAGAACTGCTTTTGATGTTCCATTTGAACAATATGAATGAAATGTCATTCCTTTTGGATTAAAAAATGCTCCTTCTGAATTTCAGAAAATAATGAATGATATTTTTAACTCTTATTTGGATTTTATAATTGTTTACATTGATTATATATTAGGATTCTCTAAAACATTTGAAACACACATCAAGCATTCTTGATATCTTTAAGAAAATTGTTACACAAAATGGTTTAGTTATTTTCAAACCAAAAATGAGTTTGTTTCAAACAGAAGTTAGATTTTTAGGACATAATATATGTCAGGGTAAGATTACTCTGAATCAATGATCTATTGATTTTGCATCAAAATTTCTGGATGTTATTACTGATAGGACTCAGTTACAAAGATTTTTGGAAAGTTTAAACTATGTATCCTCATTCTATAAAAAATTTCTCGTGATTTAGCCCCTTTATATGATAGACTAAAAAAGGATTATAAACAACCTTGGACTGAAAGTCACACTAGTCTTGTTAAAAATATTAAGAAACGTGTTAAATCTCTTCCTTGTTTAACTCTTGCTAATCCTGTATGGCAAAAGATTATTGAAACTGATGCTTCTAATATTGGTTACAGAGGATTATTAAAGCAGATTAATCCTAATGATAAAAGTGAATATTTGATTAGATTTCACTCAGAAAAATGTACTGAAGCCCAGAAAAAATATGCTACTGTGACTCATGAAATGCTAACAATAGTCAAATGTGTTTTAAAATTTCAAGATGATTTTTATAATCAAAAGTTTTTGATAAAAACTGAAGCTCAATCTGTTAAATACATGTTTAACAAAGATTTTAAACATGATGCTTCAAAATTGATATTTGCTAGGTGGCAGGCCCAATTAGCTCCTTTTGATTTCGATATTCAATATAAAAGAGGAAGTGATAACTCTCTTCCGAATTTTCTGTCTTGAGAATATTTAAATACATAATGAGTTTTTATACAATTTTTATTGATGAAAAAACTTTAATTACTATTTTAAAGGTAATTCCTCTTAATGAAGACATGCAGGAATATATAATATGTAAAATTATTAATGATATTATCAGAGAAGATGATAATGAAGAAAGTGTTGATATCGATAATGATAATTATTACAGTGACTATTATGATATATTCGAATAAAGCAAAGTGTTATGTTTGTAGGATGGACCCTCTTTGAATTACCAGGGGCAAAGGTAGGAGTAATAATACAAGGGGAAGATCATTCCTTTAGATCGTCCTACAGATCCTCTTCTAACTCCCCAGTAATACAAATGGGAAGAAGGAGTTTGATAAACTCAAAAGTCTCTCAAAATGAGGCTCCATCTTCAATACATCTGAAAGATATTTCAGAAAATAGTCTGTTATACACATAATTACAGGCATATTTGTCTCAAAAGCAAAGTAATATTTTTGCATCAATAGCTAAAGAAGATAATGATGATATCAAATCTTATGAAAATTTATCAAAAAAAGAGATGATATTTCTTTTAGAAATCTCTAAAATTCAGAGAAAATAAGAACTCTGGAAGATATTTTAGCGATACCTAATCAATGGTTTATATTTCCCGGGTGATTCATACAAAACTCGATCTTATTATGAGACTATACTGATAAGTACTAGTAGTGTTGAATTTCAACATTTTTCAGGCTACAATACAAGTGAGAATGTTTATAACTTCTCTAAAATGATAATTAAACAGATTATATCTATTGAAGATTGGGGTATCTCCACTATGAAAGAAAGGCAGATCAGCCTAAACAAAATCTCTATGAATTTCACCTACTGGGACTATATTCAGGCTTTTGATAAAGTCCTCTATTATAATAATGATAGACATAAACACACGTGGTTTATAAAATATGTGCAGAGATATTTGCAGGACCAATTCCTAATTGGTTTTTGAATTGGTGGGCATACCACGGTCCAACTACCAAAATATTGCCTGATCCATTTATTAAATTATTTAAAGAATGGGTTAAAGTCTCACCTGATCTAAATGAGTTATACCATAAAAATCATATTTGTTATATAGAAAAAATAGACTAAATTTATTTTTTCATTGAATTCTCTATTCCTTGGATTCACAAATGGACCCCGCAAGTGGGATTCACCGAGGAATAGATTTCGTGTTTATACAGAACATTTATAATAATTTTTGGGACAAATTAATGAAAAAGATCCCAAAATAAAAATATTATATTGACAAGAATTGCTAGATCTTATTGCAAAAAAGATCCAAGAATATTCTATTACTCCTCAAAAGGGAATAATTGCTAATAGCTCGGTCAGGCATATTGCCAGAAAAATATCCATTCAAGATGAAGATAAAGAAGAAATGATCAATAGCTATTTGGAATAAGTTAAGAGGAGACTACTCCTCAATATTACTCAATATGAAAAATTAGACACTTCTATGAGAAGTGAATCAAGCGATGATGTTTTAGATGATATTCAAGAGGCTCAACCTAGTGAGTCAGAAAAGACTACATCAGAAGATAGTTTGAGAAAAGCAGAAGATTTCCTTCGAAAATTAATAGAAAAGGACAAAT
This sequence comes from Solanum stenotomum, assembly GCF_019186545.1. Lineage (NCBI taxonomy): Eukaryota > Viridiplantae > Streptophyta > Magnoliopsida > Solanales > Solanaceae > Solanum > Solanum stenotomum. The sequence goes on from NC_064284.1 coordinate 44,059,376, forward strand.
AGTAAAGTCATCTCTACAGTAGAGCCATCATCAACAGTAGATAAATTGTTGATCAACAGTAGATACACTGTTAAGGTAACATATGGGACCCACTGTTACTAAGATTTTTTTTTTCTTCTCTTTTCTTTTCTATAAATAAATTTGTTTTTCAGTTTGTTAGACAAAAGTTTAGGAACTCCTCTCTCTACTTTCTCTCTCCAATTGTATATCTCTCTCTCAAATTGTAAAGTTTTCAGTTCACGAGATATTGACCGGAAGTTAATAATATTTGTATAGTTTATTCATAGGCCTTGTAATCGGCCATCTATATAAGGTAATATATTTTTCTGACTTCTTCTTTTATTATTTCTCCGATCTAAGTTGTGACTATGTCCGGCTAGAAGATTCATATCTATGTCGGATAACTAACTTCTCTTTTATATTCGTTATGAAATATCTAGACTTTATCAAAATATAAATAAATTTATATATGGTTTCTTGATTTGGTTTCAAGATGGTGGTACAGTCAGATTCGAAACTATTTTTATTGCCTTTGTATTTGTGACTTCGTCTAGCAAGCCATGGTTCTAAGCCCGTTAAGGAGTTGAAAAAGGGCCTAAACCCGATTAGAACTGCTAGACACACGGGCTCAATAAAAATACGTATTAAATCTTGACATGCCCCTTACTCAGGTAAAAGGATAGATTATTCCATATAATCATAAAACTATATAAAAATTTGTATATATTTCGATTCGAATTTATTACTTAAATTCAGACGCTAAACTAGATTTAAGTTGACCACGCAGATTATCGCCAGTCTTCAGAGATCATGTAAATGGTATCATATAATATTATTTAATTATTTTTAAACAAACAAAAATAAATTATAAATATGAAATAGTAGCTTATTTATTAAACTAATATTAAAATAAAACATATATTTTTGTTATTTTCAATTTTTTAAAAATAAACTAACTAAAATAAAATAAAATAATATATATATATATATGTATATATATATAATTTATATATAAAAGCAATATTTATGTACTAAAAATGGTGTAAGACCTTAAGTTCGGTCAAAAATTACGTGTCTACAGTTTGTAGAGATGTTAAAGCGCTATAGAACTATTAAGATCTTGGCTTATCAATTATTGGTTTATCGGTTCACTACAAAAAAAAATATTTAGCGACTGACAAAATTCGTCGCTAAACTGAATTTGCAACGGATTGTTGGCTGTTAGTAGTTCGCTCGTTAGTAATCCCTTAGCGATGAAAAATGAGTTCCGTCGCAAGTTTAGCGACATATTAGAGACGAATGATATCCATCATCACTTGTTAGTGACAGACTGGTCCATCGTTATACTTATATAGTTCGTTGCTAATTTCATCACTTCAAATAAATTCATGATGAAATTTCCGTCACTTATCCGTCACAAAATATTTGATGATAATTTCATAATTAATTTCTTCATTTCAAATAAATTTGCCATGAAATTTCTGTCATTAATCTGTCACAAAATATTCTACTATTTGAGCCAGCATATTTGCCACTAAAATATTTCGTTGCTAACCCGTAGCCAATATTTTTTTATAGCAACGATCAAATTGTCACTAAATTTGTTGCTAAAATATTACTAAATACTCTAAATTAACAAATATTTCATATAAAATAATATTTAGAGGGTTCAAAATATGTAGATAGCAAATTCCAAATCACATAGTTACGGTGCAAAATATCAAAAGCAATCTATCAACTATTCTTAAGAGAACCTACATTCATCAACTATTGTCATCGCACAATTTGCACTTTTCAAAAAGACAGACAACATCAAAAATTAAAGCTACAGGAGACTAATTAAGGGATACCCTCATAACTTGAAACTACGGGATCAACCACGTCCTCATAAGTAGTAGCAGGAGGCACCATGGGTGTCACAAGTGATGGATTATCAATGGGAGTAACCACTTGTTGTACCCGCTCCATAATAACCAGAAGAAAATAATTAGTAAGGGCAGAAATCATTTCCTGTACAAACACATCCATATTTCTTGTCGATGTTGATTGAGAAACTGAAGGTGCTACAGATGATGAGGCACAAAGATTCTGCCCGTAGTAAGTTTTTGCTTCAGATCCAAGACCGTATATTCTTTTATTCTTTTCTCCCCCGACAGCTTGGTAGTATGCTTCACATTGATCAATATCAGATTGAGAGGTTATTTTTCCTGTAATATTTCTTCATATCTTTCCTGTAATAAATTGAGATAAAGAGAAAACTTTAAAGATAAGGAATAAAATTATAATTGAAGGAAAAGGCATAAACATACATAACATTTTAGCTTAATTAAATGTGCAGCAAAGCAATTAACCCCTGTCCAGCCTCATATCATGGAATTGGGACCAACTTTGAATAGAGAACAACAATTAATATTGATTGACAAGGTTACAGCAGAAGATGAAATACACTGGACTTTGGGAGCAATTACACTGGACAACTATGGTCTAGAACAAACACATGAAATTTGAAACCATACTCTCTTGTTTTTATCCGCCCTATTTTCTTTCCCGCCTTCTTTTGGCTATCTAAATTACATGGTTTGTACTGTAGTTAATATCTTTCCAAGGCGTGTTTAGTTTGATGCTTTAAACGTCTTCATTTAAAAAAATCAGTAGAGATATTTGATTAACATATCAGTACACTTCATCCAATACTGAGCATCAATGATCGTTAAGTAGTAATATAGCCCAACTAAGTGAGTTGGGGTCGAATCCCACATAGAGTAGTTTTTCCTTCAAATTCGAAGATGAAGATATGACAACAATCTCTTCCTTTTAGCAAGTCTTTTACCTTTTTGGTTTTAGTTTCAAATATTTGGATCCTATTATCACTCCAATTTCACACTTCAACACGAAACGATCAAACAGTAAAGTAAAACTTGGGGTAATGACCAGCCAATTGTTGAATTTTACCTTAGTGGGTGAGTATCAATGCTCACAATAGGATAATTTTTTGTGGGTAGGTCGGACCATAGGTAAAGTAACTTTCTCTCAAAGAATTACCTTTTCTATGTTGAATTCTCTCGAACTTCGACACTAACTGAAAAATGTCGCACCCTTGGTCCTCATCAAATCCACTCTCTCAAGCTGGATACAAAAGATAGATCCCATGTTTCATTCTCTCGAGCTGAAATCATGGTGACCCACTACTAAGGATGCTAAGATTTCTACTTTGGCTCTGCACCTCTCTCTCGAGCAAGCGCACAACACCAAACTTGTTACACTAAACATGCAACTCGACTTTAAAATGCAGCAGCAACTCAGACCCACTTCAAATTAACGCCATTATTTGCAATTCAACGACACCCACTTAGTAAAACTCAATAATTGTTTTTGCTAAAAACCCTTGAAAACCACATTGGTGAAGTTTTTTCTCTCAATTTTCTATATCTTCTGTATTTTGAATGATTTTCTCTCTCTAGCCAAAACTAATTTAAACAAGTCTGATGTGTCACTGTTTAAGACCACTCGGCGAGGTAAGTTGGGCTCCGCCGATAGATCAGCGACTCGTCAATTATTCTTCATTTTGCCTTCATTTTTCACTTCTTCTTGGTCTGGCGACTGTAACTTAAGGTGATCCAAATTGGGATCGTCAAATAACTCCGCGATTCACCCTTTTTACTTTTATCTCGCCCATCAACATTTGTTTGAATCTTCTTCAGCACTTTCGGCGACCTGGTTGTCCTCCACCAAATAGATCGGCGACACGCCAAATGGAAATGCTACTCGCCGAAATTACCCCCATTTTAGCTCCAACATTCTGTAACTTTAGGCGGTGTCGTGGCAATTTGGCAATTCGCCGAGTGACATCGGCGATCATCAGATCTTCATTTCTTCATTCATTTAGCTTGCCTTGTTCCTTTCTACACATTAGTGTCCATGCATCGTTCATAAATCCAAATATCTGAAAATCAGGGATTTTACATCACTCATTAGCACAAAATATGCATTTGAGGACACTAAATCTGTTAAAATCAATCCCTAAATGAGTCCAAATCGTGGACTCATCAATACCCCCAACTTAAACTTTTCCTTGTCCTCATGTAAAACTCAAGTTCAGCAGTTCAAAAAGGATGTCTCAAACAGTGCTACACAAGACTCAATCATGAATGCACACAAGAAGACTCAACTTACTCATGCAAAGATCACTTGTGCACCCAAAGATTCAAGTTGTGACTTATCAAAGAATCTCAAGCTCACAATACTTGCTTCAAATGCAAGTTCAAGCTCAGCAAAGCTACTCAAATGCTCTCACACAAACAATGATTCCATATTCACACACAGTGGTTCACAATTTAAAACTTCGAAATCAAATGCAACGCTCACACTCACAAAGATGAACACAATGCATGACTTCACCCATAGGTTTGCCCGTATTTTCCAATCAACCCTTGTTTCAGCTCACTCAAGATCAAAAAGGTCTTTTCAAGACTTGTAACGGGGCTGAGTGCAAAGGTATGGTCATTTAGGCTCAATGGTTGTAATCCTCATGACATGTTGTGTGACAACATTTTCTTTCCTTTTCTTCATCATTCTCATTCGTGCTCAAAAGTCACCCCATTGTTCATCTTCCATGGATTAATTGGACACACCATTTTCTTTGCACTTTCACAACTTTATTCTATAACTTTTTCATTCTTTTTCTTTTTGATTCTTTTCTTCTTTTTCTCTTTTTTTTTATATGGAGGGGTTCCATTTTTATCAAAATCATGGGTCAAAGGGGACTTTCTTGCACTTCTTGATTTACCTTCTCTTTTCACCACACCCCCAACTTAGGCTTTTGGCCTAAGTTGGCTATTCACACAAACCACAAATCATGAGGATTATGGGTAATGGATCAAGAAAGGTCACAATTTCATCAAGTTTTTTCCAAGAAAAGGCTAAGGATCAAAGGGTGTTCAAACGGGGTTCACACACTCACAAGGTAGGCTACAAAAGAGGCATAATGTCAAATTGTTTCACTCTTCAAAGTTTCCTAAGATCATATCAAGAGATTGCATCACTTAGTCAATCGGACCAACGGGGCAAATTCTAGGTGTCATCACACATAGTTCACGGCAAGTTCATCACACAAGGCATAGACACCAATGTGAAACAAGACTCCACACTTTCGCTAGTGTGCAATGTTCATCACAAGAGACTCAATTAGATACTTGGCTAGCACAACGAGATGCAAAAAGTTCACATATTGTCTATAAAACTGCATTTGGCCTCATCGTAGCCGCACATTCACTTTTGTTCGATTATGAGCACTGTTCAAGTCATCGGTATTGATTAAAACCGACACTCAAATTTGTAAGAGAACAACCACTGTCAAACACAAACAAGAGAGGTGGCACAAAGAAGAGGGGGTTCACTGACTAATTGCCACCCCACCACCAAAAGCATTCAACATTATCCTCAATATGTGTAGAGAGAGGACATTACCACAAATAAAACAAAATAAGAATAATAAAGAAAGCCTAACAAGAAATGACAACATTCTAGTGTGTAAACAAGTAGAATAGGGTAATGAGGAATCTTCACTAAGCGCCCAGTTAGCGAGAGAGTGAACCAGTCGCCGGATGCTTCGGCGATGCGCCCAATGTTTTCAGATCGCCCTTAGTTCCAGTGGGTTGCACTCTCAGAGAAGGGGAGATCGGCGAAGATGTAGGAGGTCATCAAATAGTTTGGCGACTCGCAAAATGGACTCAGAATATCACTAGACGATCCTTGAGGAACGTTATCAACGTCGAAGGAAAAAAGGCGAGGAAAGTTGGGTCGCCTAAGCACATCGGCGACTCACCGAATGGTGAAGGTATCCTGCCGAATGTTCTAGAGTCTCAGCCCCATTTTTTAAGTCCATAAGGCGGACCAAATTTGCTCGCCGAAACGGGTTCGGCGACTTTCCAGTAGCACTTTTGTCTCGCTCATGATCTAGCTTCTACAAAATCAACACATATTATTTAAAAACACTAACACTTGGGTTGCCTCCCAAGAAACACCTTATTTAACATCGTGGCACGACGTGGAAATGCTCCCAGGCATCTTCCAAGTACACCGCCTCAATCAAAGAGATCTCCTCGCATTCTCCAAAGTATAACTTCAAGTGTTGGCCATTCACCTTAAATGTAGGTCCTTCTTGACCCTCAACTTCTATGGCACCATTTGTGAATACTCATGTCACTTTAAATGGTCCTGACCATTTGGACTTGAGCTTTTCGGGAAAGAGTCTAAGTCGAGAATTGTATAGTAACACCCAATCTCCCACCTTGAACTATCTCTTAAGTATTTTAGCATCATGCAACCTCTTCATCTTTTCCTTGTAGAGAGCTAAACTTTCGTAAGCTTTAAACCTGAATTCGTCCAACTCGTTTAACTGATCTACTCTCTCTTTTGAGGTTTTTGTCTAGTCCAAATTCAGAGCTTTCAATGCCCACATTGCTTTGTGTTCTAATTCGACTAGTAGATGGCAAGACTTTCCAAAAATTAGCTGATACAGAGACATACCGATTGGATTTTTGTATGCAGTGTGATACACCCATAGTGCACCATCAAGATTTCGAGACCAATTAGTCCTATTAGCATTCACTGTCTTAGCCAAGATGTTCTTGATCTCCCGATTTGACACTTCAACTTGACCGCTTGTTTGGGGATGATATGGAGTTGCTACCTTGTGTTTCACCCCATACTTACTCAATCCAGCTAAGAACTATTTATTGCAAAAGTGGGATCCACCATCACTAATGATAGATTGGGTAGTACCAAATCTAGCACAGATGTAGCGTTTCAGAAATTGAACCACACTTTTCCCTTCATTGTTTGGAAGTGCAACAGCCTCCACCCATTTAGAAACATAATCTACTGCCACTAAGATATACTTATTACCAAAGGAACTCACAAATGGGCCCATGAAATCGATTTCCCAAACATCAAATAGCTCAACTTCTAAAATAGGAGTAAGGGGTAACTCGTGTCTTTTAGACACTCCACCTTACTTCTGACATTGAGCGCATTTCTTTACAAATTCATGTGCATCCTTGTAAAGGGATGGCCAGTAATATCCACTTTGGAGAACTTTAGTGGTTGTATGCACACCGCTATGATGGCCCCCAACCGGTGAAGCATGACAAGCATGGAGAATTTCTACCGTTTCTTCTTCCGGAATACACCTTCTAATGATATGATCTTCAAACTCTCGAAACAAGTATGGTTCATCCCAAAAGTACTTTTTAATGTCGAACATGAAACTCTTTTGTTGGTAGAAGTTCATCTCGTTTGGCATTAATCCGCACACTATGTAATTGGCGAAATCTGCACACCAGGGAGTTTGTTTGAGAGTTATCGCAAACACTTGTTCATCGGGGAAGGAATCGTCTATGTCAACCTCAGGCTCGTCATTCTCCTTGTCCTCTAACCTTGATAAGTGGTCAGCCACCTGATTTTCACATCCTCTTCTATCTTTGACCTCAAAGTCAAATTCTTGCAATAGTAGCACCCACCTTATCAACCTTGGTTTTGCATCCTTCTTTGCCATTAGGTAACAGAGTGCAACATGATCAGTGTGAACAATTACTTTAGTTCCTAACAAGTATGCCCGGAATTTCTCAAATGCATAGACTATAACAAGTAACTCTTGTTCAGTAACGGTATACGTTGAGCACTGTTTAGAGTCTTGCTCGCGTAGTAAATTGGGTGAAAAAGTTTATTGCGTTTTTACCCCAGCACAACACCCAATGCCATTCCACTTGCATCACACATTATTTCAAAAGATTCTGACCAATCAGGACTAATAATGACCGGGGTGGATCCTAATTTCTCCTTCAAGCACGGGAAAGCTACCATACAAGCATCATCAAATTGGAATTTCACCTCTTTCTCTAAGAGTTTGAATAGAGGATGTGAAATCTTTGAGAAGTCTTTGATAAACCTCCGATAGAAATCGGCATGACTTAAGAAACTACGAACCCCCTTTACCTAAATTGGTGGTGGTAATTTCTCAATCACTTCAATCTTCGCTTTATCAACCTCCAACCCCCTTTGCGACACCTTGTGACCAAGTACTATCCCTTCTTTAACCATGAAGTGACATTTTTCCCAATTGAGGACCAAGTTTGCCTCCACACATCTTTGGAGAACTTGTCCTAAGTGTTCTAAACACGTCTCAAAAGTATCACCCACAACCGAGAAGTCATCCATAAATACCTCCATTGAATCCTCCACCATGTCGGCAAAAATAGATAGCATGCAACGTTGGAAGGTTTTCGGGGCATTGCATAATCCGAATGGCATCCTTTTAAAGGCAAAATCCCATAGGTACATGTAAAGGTGGTTTTCTCTTGGTCTTCCGACGCAATGGAGATTTGGTTGTAACCGGAATACCCATCAAAAAAGCAATACCAACCTCTTTCCTAGAGTCGATCAAGCATCTGATCCATGAAGGCATAAGGAAGTGATCTTTATCAGTCCATGGGTTTAACTTTTGGTAATCCATGCATACCCTCCATCCGGTCACCGGCCTCATAGGTACAAGTTCTCCCTTTTCATTCGGGACCACTGTGATACCTCCTTTTTTTGTACACGTTGCACTAGGCTTACCCATTTGCTATCTGCAATAGGGTAGATCACACCTGCATCTAACCACTTTATTATCTCCTTTTTCTCTACTTCTTGCATTGGTGAGTTCAATCTCCAGTGATGTTCAACACTTGGTTTACACTCACTATCAAGCTGAATTTTGTGAGTACAGATACCAGGATGAATGCCCACTATATCAACTATGGTCCAACCTATAACTTTGATATGCCTTCGTAACACCTCAAGAAGCAATTTCACATGCCATTCAAGCAAGTCAGCCGCAATGATCACCGGTACAGTGTTATTTACCCTCAAGAAAGCATACCGGAGATGGGGGAGTGCTTTTAATTCCAGGTTTGGTGGTTCTTCTGTTGATGGCTTTGCGGGAGGACTCTCTCTATTTTTCAAATCAATGTTCAATTTCAATGGGGTCTTTGCATATCGTCCCAAGCCTGAAAGAGCAACTACTACCTCTTCATACCCTTGAATTTCAAATTCATCATAGTTAGCAAGCACAACTTCAAGAGGTTCACTCATGCACATCAGATGGCTTACGCTAGCCACCGCCTTATCAATAACATCAACGGTCTAGAACAAACACATGAAATTTCTCAGCCATACTCATTGAAGACTTTTTGGAACTTCTCTGCTTTCTAGAATCCAATAGGGAAGACGACTTCTCATAAAAAACAAACAAACAGGGAAGATGACCAGGTAAGAAATAAGGGTGATGACAACAATGATCCCAACAACAAAGGAAAACAACAAATTGGTCATGGCAATAATCAACAACCTATGGAGAAAATTACTCATTCCAATTTCAACCAATTCCCAAAAGTCTCTAATAACTTTGTAAAGCAGGTTCCTTATCATCAAAGAAACAAACTAGAAATGAGGCAGCCTTCTATGCATCAGGAACAACCCTCCCAGAACCATCGGCACAATTCAAAGAATGAGAATGTTCATGAACCAGCTCCTTATACTATGGTTCAAACTCTAGCAGCTCGACTAAGACAAAATCAATCCAAATATGACACTCCATTAAACATAGCAGCTACAACTTACACAACCAAACAAGGTTTGCCTGCTGTCATATTTGAATTAGATGATTTCATGGTCAAACTGGCTGAAAGGTGTAAGTATACTTTAGTGGGTAAATTCAGCAATAATATGCCTAAGGTGGAGTTAGTTAGGAAAAAATTCATTCTTCAAACTCAGTTGTTTGGAGGGGTTAAAATAACACATTACAACTCTAGACATGTGTACATTGACTTAGACAATGAATTGGCTATTGTATGTATTGCAAGCATCAAGGACACTTGGTAGATGTATGCACAATCAAGAAAATGGATGATGAATACCAAAGGAGAAAGGAGCATGAAGCTGAGAAAAGAAACAAAAACAAAAATAAGCGGGCACCTCTGGAACGTTATTGATCGTTATCGATTCGTTTATGGTTTTAACAGTTCAAATTTGGCGCAAAAAAATTATTGAAAATCACTTAGAAACAAGGTGACAAACCAAATGAAACATGCACATGAGTTCACAAATTGCATCTTGCTCAAAAGCAAACACTTTTACATTGCAGAATATCTAAAAGATGAGACATCCATAAATAAAAGTAGGAAATCAAACTGTATGTCGAGGACTTTATATACAAAATGATATAAATATAATTATGTAATTTACTATCGAGTTATTGGTTAATCCATTAAGAAAAAACCTCAAACCGGTAAGAATTGATAACCCGATAACAAAAAAAATCATAGTTACTAAATCAATAATCCATTATAGATAAATCAATAACTTTTTTCAGATCAAATTATCGGTTGCAGTTCGATTTTGAACTGCCCTAGGGACAAGAAGTACAACCTCCAACTAGGAAATATGGAGACTAGTTCCACTCCCATTGTTTTTCTTTCTTCTCCCTATGTCTTTCTTTCTTTAATATAATTGTTTGGGACCCTTTTTTTCCCTATTAGTTCATGCTGATTCTTTTGTAAAAAAAAAAAAGAAAAGAAAAGAAAAGGTAAAGAAAAAAGAAAGAAGAAACTTTAGAACTCAGAGTATGTATTGTTTATTTTATTTTATTTTTAAAAATAAAAGACAAATTCGAGGTAGAAGAAGGAGAAATGGGGAGCGATTATAATGTGGGAAATTGAAATTCATCAAGAAGGAAAAATTTTAGATAGCCAACTAATTGAGCTATTAAGATTCCCATTGAAATATTTATTATGTTTTTGTTTTTGAAAATTTAAATATGCATCTACAAATAATCTATACTTTTGATGCAAAATACACTTTAGCTTTAATTATGTGATTTTTACTAAATTGAGTTATAATGAACTTATGTTTTTTATGAAACTGTTCGTAACTTTTGGATTGAAATGGAATTATGCTTAATCAATAGTTTTAATTGTCTATTCTTGAGTCATATAATAACTTCAGAATATAGAAAAATTGGCAAGCACAATGGTTAATGAAAGATGTATTTTATTATTTTAATAATATTACTGAAGGTCAAAGCTTTGCCAGCTTCAAGTTTGCATTCTTATTAAATTTTCATTTGATGGGTTTATCTATATAACCTAAAAAAATAAATAACTTGAACTAAAATAAAAAATTTATCAAATTCAAGACCAAAGTAGTGGGACTCCAATAGCTTGCATCCAATTTCATGTTGGTTAAAGATGATACATATCCGATAAAATAGCTAATGTGTATTATATATTAATAATTATTCAGCATCCATACAAGACTTTTGAAAAGTCATTAAACAATACGAATCACATTTTTGCAAAATGGATAGAGAAAGAAAGGTTGAAAACCAAACAAAATTTACATTAATATTGACAAGGAAATTCATAAATATTGTGGACCATACAATAGGAGTATCAGAAATCCACACAACTTTCATTTCTGATAATGTAAAATGTGTCAAAATTGAAAACTACAAGTGGTTGTCATCAAACTGTAAGTAAAATATGTATCAAAATAAATTGAAAACTACAAGTGGTCCATCACAATTCACAGGTGTCATCTATGTATATATTTAAAAAAGTGATAAAGTCTCTTTTGTGTCATCAAAAATATTTCTTTCCTAATAAATATATCAATTTTGAATTAAAAATAATTTTTTCTTATTTTTTTCTGAATTGAAGTACGTAAGATGAACATTTGTTAACATAATTCTTGATTTTAAAGTAAATTAAGATACAAAAATTAAAATGTTTCAAAATGGGAAATTTATTATGTTGATGTAAATCACAAAATAGCTTACAATATATAGATATTGTTGACCTCTTTTATTTTAACTTTAAAATCAAAAAATATATTAATAAATGGTTATCCCACTTTAATTTGAAAAAGATTTAAGAAATAAAATATTTATATGTTATTAGAAAATTTTACTGTACTATTGTTATCTAAATGAAATTTGATTGATGAGATTACTTATGACCTAACATATATAACCTATATTATCAGTTAAAATGTACACATGGGTTATTCTATTTGAATTTATAAGAGGAAACTGAATTTTTTTTATAGAAGATTACTTTTCTCCTTTTTACTCCTTACGTTCCCTTTTAGTTGTTATGATTTATTTTTTTAGAGTCAAACAATAAGAATTTTGACTAATAATTTACGATGTATTTTTTCATTGTATTGATATGTAAAAATATGCAATTTATAGTACTTTTCATAAAGTTTTGAATATCTAAATCTTTAGTTTAAAATATCGAATTAATGTTATCGATCTAATTTAAATTTAAAATTAAATTAAATTTACTTTCAAAAAGCGCAACATGACAACTAAAAAAGACGAAGGGGTATACTTAATGAAATTTTAAAAGAAATAAGTAAAAATTTTCTTTAAAAATAATATATTTAGTAGAAATTGAATGTGTTGTTCTTTTAGGAAAGAGACATTTTGACCTAATTAAGACACAATTTGATATTGCTGCTAAAAATTGCTTATTTTTAATTAGAAGCATTTTTTTAAAATAGTTTTTAGAAAAGTATTTTTGGAAAGAACAATTTGTGTTTCACTAATTCATTTAAAAAATATTTTTGATAAGCAGATTGTGTTTGACTAATGTTTTTTAAAAGTTGTTAAGAGGGAAATCACAAATAAAAAAAATGACAAGTGCCAATGTACTTTTAATATTAAGATTATTTTATAGAGAGCAACTATGTTAAATAATTATCATAAAAATTTTAATCAAGTTTTTATCTTTATTAAATTAAAATGAATATATTCAATATTTTCAATCAATATTATACATAGATAAATAGAAAAAATAAATTAAATATTGATATAATATGATTTAAATATAATTAAAAATATCAAATATAAAATAATAATAATAATAAACATAAAATAATAAAAAAATATATGAAAATAAATTTTTTAAATGAAACTTAACCAAAATTATGAGATTTGTGAATTAATTAATTAGAGATATATTGGTAAATATATAAATATGAAAGAGATATTTTGGTGTTGAAATAAATAAGTTTATGCTTCTGCTCTGCTTTTTATTAAGAAACATATTTTTTTTAGCTTCTTCCAACCAACAAAAAAACTGTTTATGCTTCCATTTAAAAGTAGTTTTATTGATTTATCAAACCCCTTATTTTTTAAATCAAAAATAAGTACTTTTAACCTTCCAACAGCAATGTCAAGCATGCTCTAAGTAACAATACAAGAGTTTTTGAATCAAATTATCAATCATATGGCATTTTTATCATTTCACATATTTTTTACGTATTAATAATATAGTTGAATGGTTTGCTAGCTCCAAATTGGCTTTATTATCAAATTTTTGGTTCGATGGATTTGTATATATAAACCGTAAATCTATCAAATGATGAAAGCACAACAGATTGACTATCTAGTGTGACATTTGAAGCTTCCAAATATCGACTCTCGTTTATGCTAGTTAAAGGCAGGGCTGGTTCTTGCTAAAAATATTAATAATTAAGGTATATGTCGTCGGTCTCAATTTTGGGTTTTCAGATTTTTATTAGACAGACGTAATAAATAAGAGGATACAAAAGATTTGTGCCATAAAATTTCTTAATTCTTATACAAGATACATATTAAATAGAATGTACTTATCGATTTAATAGATGATTTTGTTGTATCCAAACTAACGCCAATAAAAAATAATTATTTTAATTAAAAAACCTTTTTTTAACAAAGAAAAATTACATTATTTTATTTTCTTTAACTCCATTCAAATAGAAGTCAAGGAAATTGAGTTGGGTCATCCATGTGGTGGATCCAAGTGAGAAGAAAATAAATATATATAATTAAGCATTATATATTAATAAATATAATGAAAAAACACAACTATTTAAATAGTTGTGTTCCTTTACAATTATAAAAGGGGTTTCACAGGAGAAATCAATGTATCCTTTTAGGGAAAATTATGTGTATAAGCAAACATATACTAGTTAATTACTTAACATAGCTATAGTTTGCCTTAATTATAATCCACAACCTACTTTTAGCTATAATAATGTGGCATAACTTTTTAGTTTTGTATAATTCACACGCTTGTATAATTCGAAATTTGTATAATATGATTTGTATAACTTTTGTATAATTCGGAATTCATATAATATAATTTGTATGATTGTTTACACTTCTGATGTTTGTAATTGTATAAATTCGTACCTGCGAATTATATAAAAATAACTGAATTATACAAATGTACCTGCGAATTATACAAACGAGACAGCTTAAACTGTAGCTACAACCCGTAAATATGCAAACTATAGTTATGGAGCATAATTAAGTTTATCATAGTGGCTATTTGTGAAAGTTCCCCATCTTTTTATTCTCTACAATTTCAAAAGAACATACACTTCTTCTCCTTCCTCCTCCAATTCTAGTAAAGTTCGTGTGAAGATTTTTGAAGGTTCCTTCTCCAAAAAGTGTTGGAAGAAACAATCGCAACAGGTACGATTTTAGACTGCGGCTTTATATGGTGTAGTTCGTGTTTATATACATGTTATTTCACTTTCTGACTAGTGAAATAATATTTAATGATCCTGCAAACTAAGTGTTTGATTAGATTCTTTATTGGCATCATAACGTGCTTTATTTTGTCGCTAGGTATTTGACCAAATAAGATCGTCCAGTTCCTATAGAACCTATCACTAAAATACCCCTAGAGGGGGATAAGGCTAAGCAGAGCGAAAATGGTTTTTCATGAGATGAAAAATGAAAACTATTTTCCCCACACGAAATTTGTGAATAAGTGATTGTCTGTTAATGAGCAAAGAATATATGTCTTTCTGCTAAACAGGATGGATTGAACTCATAATTCAATAGATGTTTTTTTATGAATGTCAACTAAGTATCGTAAGTAAATTGCTCCCGATTTTTCAATCATTTGATAACCAGAGTCATTCTTTAATAAATGATCACTATGAGTCACACTCAGTAGAATTTGAATAATTCTACTTTATATCGTTAAGGTGAAGAACTGAACCAAGAATTCTCCTTCTTCATCATCAATCTAATCATTATTCGCAACCCAAGATAGCCTATATAAAGGATCCAAAGTACCATAGGAAGACGAAACATATTGTCATAATGTATAATTTTGTAAGAGACATGATTTTACAAAAGAATGTGAAAGTGAAATACAAATCTACACATCAAATGTTAGCGGATCCCTTAACAAAACCCATAGCATGTGATGCTTATGAGAGACATGTGAAATCATTGGATTACGTAAATGTTGTTGTATTTATACTTTAATTTTCCCAAGAAATTTCATGTAAATTCACATTATTGAAGTTAACATTGGTTATGCATAATTTTCTATTCTTGTTGATTTATATACATATATCATTTTTTTTAGTGTATATAAAATTTTGAGGATAAAAGATGTCAAACAGATAAAAAGATTGACCTATTCGCATAGGCAATCGCCTCTATTGTCTAAGTGACAGGTAAAGATGAGACAGTTATAAGTTATTCCCTCCGTCCTATTTTATGTGACATTTTTCGGATTTTGAGATTCAAACAAGTCTATCCTTAACTATAAGTTATTCATAGATTTTTTAAACATTTTGAATTATCAATTATTCTGACTTATAGTACTTTTTATGTAGTTTACAATATATAAATTTCAGTTCGAAAAAAAATTAAAGATTCCATACACAAATTTCTGGTCAAACTTAAACTGTTTGACTCTCGAAAAATGAAAAGTGCCACATAAATTGAGAGAGAGGGAGTAGTTATTATTAGGAGTGGTGATTTATAACAGAGAGCTGAAAGTTTATAATGATGATATCGTTTGTTAGTTTTGTTTAATCATATGTGATTAAAATGAGTTAGTATATTTCTAATGCCAGATGTAAGTTCTAATGAAAAAATGATTAGTAGATTTGTGAACTCAAAGCTAGACATGGATTGTCTGAAATATCATCTGTACAATATTTGATTAATAAAAGACTTATGCTCCATGAAAAAAGAGTCAATATTGTGGTACATGTTTCATACGTATCATGTATGCATATAGAGATCCATATGGTGATACAAGTTTAGTCTCTACTTGCTATCGTGTGAAACCTTGAAAATTATAAGTAATTTTTACATTGTACCCTCATGACTTTAATTAGTGTCTTGATATTCAATTTGATGTTTGCTATCTTAGTATATTGCGAACAGATCATGTTTGACTCGATCTGGCAGGATATTTCTAGAAAAGTATATCACGTTGAGATTAAGAGATTCATGATATGAGGAAGATCATTGGACATTATCACATTCATTGTGTTCATTAATGTCCTTTATGTTTGTCTATGTGAGACAAATACATAATGATGAACTCAAAAATAAGAAAAGAGATGATGAGAAATATGAATATGAAAAATGATCTAGGGTACTACATACTATAATTTACTCTTAAGTTTCATTGATCCAAATGTTGTATATATATTCCTAACAGATGTATAACAACGAAGCTCTCGAAGTATGTACTAATTACACGATCTAATCGTAATATATGAAATTTACTTAATAGGACTGAGAATTGACCCACTATATGTGAGTGGGAGATAAAGGAAATTGGATCAAATCACCCATGTGGGTCAATCCGGATCCATGTGAGAAGAATATATATATATATATATATATATATATATATATATATATATATGTTAACAATTTATAAAACGATTGGGTCAATAAAAAAAAAATTTCAACGTTAAATTGATAAAATCTTATATAAAACTAATAATTTTAAAAAAAGATATTCGAAGAAATCATTTATAAAAAACATATCAAGTAATGCATCTTAAATTTTTTTCAAATTAAATGCATATGAAATTTGTTTATATTTTAGGAAATTTTACACAAATCTCATAGTATTAAGAGCTAATTACATCATATCCCTACTCTTTTCTAAATTACAAAAAAATCTTAAATTTTGTGGAATCATGGTACATTCCAAAACATCCCGATACATCGCACACGTCCCAGTTTCAGATAAATTCCTCAATGTAGATACATCGCGTCTTGATTATTTCGGATACATCACTCAACGTCTCGATATATCACATACGTCTTGATACATAGCGTAAAGTGATGTATCCGATCGATACATCGCGTAAAGTGATGTATTCGACAATTCGATACACCACATAAAGTGATGTATCCGACCGATACATCACGTAAAGTGATGTATCCGAGAATAAGAGAGTGTAGAGATTTTTGTAATATTTTCAAGTATGAAATTTTAAAGGACATGATAAAATAAATTATGTATTGAGAAAATTTTTCCTACATTTTAGGCCTCTAATTTGAAATTCGATTTGGACCTATATGTTAAATCTCTCATGGTTAAAGGTGAAAATATACCTAGTCGGCTAGTCCGATGAAATAATTAAGAGGTGTATATATTGAAAAGTCAGAAAACAATATGAATCATGGGAAAAACAAATAATGCCAATTGTAAGAGGAATACATTTTGACAAGGGAAGTCACGTCGAAGTCCACTCAATTATTTTCAATTTTCACATGTACAATGTGTCAAAACTGAAACTACAAGTGGTTGTTGCCATGCAGATAAGACAAAGTAAATGAAATTATACAAGTTTTATCTAAAGCATCTGTTAAAACACAATATATTTTATTTTAGTATATATATATGTGGTCAATCACAACTCACAGGTACCATCTCCTTTTTTTTCTTCTTTGTTGAAAATGGAAACCAAAACAGAAAATGACAACTCTCTTTCCTTACCCATGTTGGCTGATGACTGTGATAAAGCTGAGAAGGGAATTGGATCAGATAGACTTATTAGCAATGGCAAAACATCCTTTCTGAAAACAACTTTTCATGGACTCAATGCTCTATCAGGTTCTTTCTAATTCTTTGGGTCTTTGGTTTCTTCCCTTTTTATGCACAAGTTTAAGAAAGCTTTTTTTTTAATCTTATTGTCTTAAAATAAAGATATGTCAAATGTATTAATATTTCACTTAATCTTGTGATCTTAAATATGTCATGTGGAAAATAGAAATTAAAAGAGTTATGAAAAATGAAGAGTCATTTTTTAAAAAAAAAAAACTAAAAAAGAAAATGCGTCAAATAAATGAAACAGAGGGAATATTACATTTCCTTTGTTATAAGATCATATCATTGAAGATAAAATAATATTTAAAAAATTGAAGCTTTTTTAGACATATGTAAGTGGCATTCCCTTGAAATTTATTGTTTCAATCTGTTTAACTTGATTTGGAATATGAGAATCAAACTGACATCATAAAATTTTCAATAGTTTTGAAATGAGACTAATCTTCCCCCACTATACTAAGCCCCCTGCACTATAATTAATGAACTTCAATTTTAGGTTCACAGGATTCTTTGAACAATCCGCCCTTATGTGGTACATTTGCATAACAAAAATAGAGTAGAAACATTTGTTTAGTTTTTTTTGGTAGAGAATCAAATGTGAATTGTTATATATAGTAGTTGATGAATTTTTTATTTCCTTAGGAGTTGGGATTTTGTCGACTCCATACGCATTATCATCAGGAGGGTGGTTAAGCATGATACTTCTTCTTCTAATTGCATGTGTAACTTTCTACACATCCTTATTAATAAAGAGATGTATGGATTTTGATCCAACTATTACAAGCTATCCAGACATTGGAGATCGTGCATTCGGAACAAGAGGAGGAATATTGGTTTCAGTTTTTATGAATCTAGAACTTTACATGGTTGCAACTGGTTTTCTAATTCTTTCAGGGGACAACTTGCATAATCTGTTACCAGATGTGAACTTTGAGTTTTGGGGACTCCAATTTGGTGGAAAACAAAGTTTTGTCTTGATTGTTGCTCTCCTCATATTGCCAACCATATTGTTAAAGAACATGAGCATTCTTGCGTATGTATCAGCCTCTGCAGTATTAGCTACTCTCGTGATTATTGGTTTGATTTTCTGGGAAGCAACGTATGATGGCATTGGATTTCATAAAAGTGGAGTAGTTGTGAATTGGGGAGGAATCCCTACATCGTTTAGCTTATATGCCTTCTGTTATTGTGCCCATCCTGTTTTTCCAACTCTCTACACTTCAATGAAAAACCAAAACCAATTTTCTAAGGTAAATAAACTACGCATGCAAAATCACAAAATTTCATTATTACTATCACAAATAGTATTTGACTTTGATAGTTTCATTAATTCTTGCAGGTAATGCTTGTGTGTTTTGTGTTCTCTACCGTAACCTATGCATCAATAGCAATTATGGGATACTTAATGTTCGGCTCTGATCTGGAATCACAAATCACATTGAACCTTCAACCGGAAAAATTTAGCTCAAAATTGGCTATATACACAGCTTTGATCAATCCAATAGCCAAGTATGCATTAATGATGACACCAATTATTAACAGACTTGAGGAGCGTTTGCAGTCACATTGTGACAAAAAATCATTTAGCTACCTGAACAGGACTATATTAATGATAAGCAGTGTCACTGTGGCTCTAACTATACCCTTTTTTGGGTATCTCATGTCACTAGTTGGAGCATTTCTTAGTGTCACAACTTCAATTTTGGTACCATGTTTCTGCTACTTGAAGATTTTGGGCACTCATAAGAAACTTGGATATGAGCTAGTCATAATAGGATTTATAATTATAATGGGGATCATTGTCTTAGTTACCGGTACATACACATCCATGGAGGAAATAATACACCTCATGTAATTATGTATTTTACTAAAAAAATATTTTTGTGTTCTATGGTTTTCAATAGTTGTTTAACTTGTTATGAAAACAAATTGCTACTGTTACTAAATCAAAAATGATCTTAAGCAGTAATTAATTAATAAACAATAGTTTAATTGCCGCTAAATATATATTTTGGCAATAATTAACACGTTTTGTATGTCTTTATAGCCTTTAGAGATATTGAATCTAATGACACTTAATTAATGCTGGTAAAAGCTTTAGCACTCTTTATTAATGTGTATATTTATTGTCGCTAAAAGTTATTTTTATTATAGTATTTAATATTCAAGTACTCTAGATGATTGAGTATGAAAACACATTTTTGGATAATTATTATATCATGGAGTACAGGTGGAGTGTATATGTAAACAAAGAGATAAGTATAATGAAAACAACGAATCCATGTGAGCTTGCCTAATGAACTATATTTGAATTGCTGCAATTCTTAATCAACGCTCTACCACTAATTTACGTAAGTATCTATTCAGAATAAGATAAAATAATTATACATCAATTAATAATACATAGATTAATTGACTGAAAAAATCTAAAAGATTTAAATTTTTGCTGATATTAAAACATAGACAAAAGAAAAAATTCATTGTGAATATAATATCAAACTTACCTCTCTTATTTTAATTTCCTTATAATAGTTATTTTAAAGTGTTCATTAAGATAATATAATTAATTTATCCCTTTTAATATTTTACTTTTTTCAAAAGATATTTTTAATATATTTTAAAAACTACGGAAAAGGGTCAAAATTGCCCCTGAACTATGCGAAATAGACCACTTATACCCTCTATTACATTTTGGGATCAAAAATACCCCCGCAGTTATCCCAGGAGACCACAAATACCCTCAAGAGTTAACACCCCAATTTTTTAGTGACGTGGCAAGCCACATGGGACTAATCCCTCCGCCTAAGCATTGCCAACTAAAATTCACTACAAAAGAACTTGACTTTTAGTGGAGACAAAGTCGCCACAAAATCCCAAAATATTGCCACTAAAGATTATGAGTGATTTTTAGTGGCGACTAAGGCTCCAACAACCATTCGCTAGTAAAACCTATTTTTTCAACAAAAAAATATGATAATTAATTTTTGATTGCGACCTAATTTTCTAAAATAAATAACTTGCAATATCCATATTAAAAACATCCAATATTATTACGAAAAATAATCAAAATTACTTCTCGATTCAAATCTCCTACTATATATATATATAATGCATCATTGTACATTTTATACATTTACATATGACATAAAAATAAAATATATAGTGTCTTCAAACTCCTACTTAATCGATATCATATTTGGTTTTTTAAAAACAATGAAGAAAAAAAACACAAAATTAGAATTTAATGTTAAAAACTTTTAGTGACGATTTTCTGGGCTTTTGTGGCGACTGTTGTTGCCGCTAAAGGTCTAGTTCTTTTGTAGTGAATCCTAGTTGGCAACGCTTAGGTGGAAAGATTAGTCCCACGTGGCTTGCCACGTCAACAAAAATTTGGGGTGTTAACTCTTGAGGGTATTTGTGGTCTCTTAGGCTAACAGTAGAGGCATTTTTGATCCCAAAATGTAACGAAGGGTATAAATGGTCTATTTCATATAGTTTGGGGGCAATTTGGACCCTTTTCCGTAAAAACTACCTTATTCAATATCCATCACCAACATATTTATTTGTTCACGTTATGATTCACTCATATAAAGTAAAAATATAAGGCAGTCAATCTATTTTTACAAGTTTACGATATAATAAATAAAGTTACCCATATAATGAATAGAGTTGCCCTTGCCCATGTTTTGATGGAAAATAATATTCAATTTATGTTTATATATATATAGAGAGAGAGAATTCTTAAACGGAAAGGAAGAGGCCACGTCATTTGAAGGATTAATTTGTAACAAAGACAAAAAATCAATACCATCACTACAACATTTTATGTCTTCAACTGCGCTTTTCTAGGGGTGACCTAAAGAAGTGTAACCTTAGACTTTAGGCCATGCTTTTCAAGTGTGGCCTATAATGTAAAAAGTCCACGCTTTGCATTACCTCTTATAGCAACTTGTCTATCTCCTACAACTACACTTTTAAGCGTAGCCTTTACTTTCTTATTGGCTATGCTTCTGAAGCGTAGCATTTTCTAACTTATCTATAACAACACTTTGAACTGTAGTCTTTGCCAATATAAATATGACAATTTCCAATTAATAAGCTACACAATTAGCGTCTCTATGGCAACACCTTTGAAGGGTTGCAATGTTATTTTGGCTATAAAAATATTTAGATGCCAAAAATTTTTAATTGAAAAATGAGAATATTGTTGTACAATAAATAAGCATTAAATTAGCTAATAAATAATTCAAATGTATAGATTTGCAATAAACATAAAAAAATAATGTCTTGTCCTACACATACTTATAAAGCAATACTTTATGTACTACCAATAAATTTCACAAAACCAAATATAATATATTCAAACTTCTACAATAGTTCAAAAACTCTTCATCATCTGCCTCAATCAATCGAATTGATTGCCGACACTTTCCTACACATTCAAAATAAAATTAAAAATTAGAAACAAACCATGATCGACAAATCAAACATTAGAAAGAAACCATGTTCATTGTTTTCATCTTCTGTATCCTCATTATAGAAATGACTCAGTTAAAGAGGTTGAGAAGGTAATCACTCACCCGCCTTTTGAGTTCATCCCTCATGCTGGAGGAGTATTTCTCAGATGTTTTCTGAAGGAACAAGTAACAAAAACACAATCAGTTTATTATTTTCTTTCACTAGTAAATCGAGTTTCAGTTAAAGAGAACATGGAGAGGGCGGAGCAAGCAACCAAACAGACTTAATATACAGTAAATTGGTTACCTGCTTATGGTAGCTGCATTATGTTCCACGCAGCCTGCAAATGTTCTCAATCAGTACCTGCTCAGCAATTTGAAATTGCAATTAGATTGAGTGCAGACTGAGAGAGATCTGGAGATAGGATTCATGATACTCACATGAGGTGTGACGGTAGTTGTTGTGGTTATATTTTGTCTTTGATGTCGGGGCATGGAGAAATCCTTCACCAACGTTATGAGGGACATCATTTAAGTTGATGAGAGTAGTTGTCTTGTTTCCAGTTGAGTAGTTCATCATGTTATCCCCAGCCTCATAGCAAGTTACACCAGATATGGTGGAGACAGTAACAGTGACTGCTCGTCTTTCAGGGACAGGCCTGACAGGAGATGCTAGGTTGTTGTTATGAAAATATTAGTGTGAGGCAGCAATGAAGGTGGAGCTATGGCAGTAGAAGAAGAGACTGAGGGTGGTGTTTGGACCATATGAAGATCTTCAACCTGGACCACAACCTGAGGGGACATGTTACAACCACTACTCTTGCGGACCATGTTTGGCCAAAGGAAACTACCCTGGGGTTTGCACAGTCTGAAGCCACTCTTAAGCCTTTGTATCTTGGCAGCTTTTCCCTCAGCTGCTGGGGGAGTATTTTTTGCTTTTCTGGGGTTAATTGCTATTAGTTCCTTGCTCTTATCATTTGATCTCTCCATTGCTACATCTACTGATTGCACTCACTGTTTCTCACTTCCTTGTTCCACTTCATTTCTCTTAACTTCAGCAAATTGTTCAGGCGATAACATAAATGTTGTGATCGCCTTATCTTTTTCTTCCAGTTTAGACACCAGGTTCAGAACTTTTTCCTGTATATATATCACCCAATTAACATTTAATAGTCGACAGAAATTACTAGTACTAAAACACCACAACTCCTACAGTAACATGCATATCCTACAGTAAAAAGTGAATAAAGCCATATAGAAAAATGATCTCTCGTCAATCCAAAAAAAATAGTGCAAACTAGATTCTGTAAATGAGATCACAGAGATAATACTTACTAGGAAGGCCTGGAGTTTTCTGTACATGTGAGAATAGTTTAACCAAGTGGTGAGAGCAAAAACAAAAAAAACTACTAGCATGTGAGAATAGTTTAATTAACTGAACCTGCAACTAATATGTTGTCCAATGGGTAGTCCCAACACAGAAGTGGGCGTTGGAAGTTCAAATCTGAATCTCGCCACACTATGGCAAGGTGTGTGCGCTTAACAAGCTTAAATGTCCTGAATTCTTCAGGGTTTAAACATACTGTTAAGATAACAAGATACAATCAGTCGGTATAACCGAGATCAAAGGCATAAAAAACAGAACTAGGCACAGTTTTGTTAGTGACTTGAGAAAATAAACTAAATCAGAACATATCTTGACATCTTTAACATAAGATAAAATCACACAGCACCCCTAGCTCTATAGGGTTCGAACGTTCTAACTTGATTACATAAATGAATAAGAATGAGACTGAGTTGAAACACTAGAGGGTTGCTGATACATGCACAAAAAATTATCAAGTTATGAACACCAGTATCCCAATTCCATGTTTCTTAATGGGAGATGTAGCTTGTTACAAACTAAACATGCATGACTGATAGTTTCTGAACACACCTATATTGCTCGGATTCTCCAAAAATGCGGCCACACAGGTATCAAATCCTTAAAAAATGCACTACTTTTGAACAATCCAACATGTACCCTGTGGCATTTTGAAAAGTCCAAGCAACATAGATACACAACCACACACACACCCCAAGTCCACAACCATTTCCATGAAATATTAGCTACACTACCATTAATTTCAAAACAATCTACCTGTTTCTCCTAAATAACAAGCATACATAAGTGCAATCAACAGTTTTTCTTATGCTGGAAATGGGTAAAATAAATTAAATCAAACCTTTGGACTTCTTGGAAGAGAAGTAAAAATAAGCTGTAACACCCACAGCAACAGCTGCAGCAGCAACTCCAATAATCAATTGAGCATCAGGTCTTTCCAAGAACTCCATTTCTCAAAAATAAAAATCGATCTTTACACAAACAGTAGAAAAAAACACAAACTTCAGTTAGTTCTCTCCACAAAACAAAACATATCAACCTTTAAATCTCAAATTCAGATAAAGATCCAAGATTCTTAAATCACTGAACTAAAAATCTGATCTTTAAACAGATAAAAGCAAAAAACACAAAAGGGTGTTGATTTACTACAAATTTGCTACTTTGGCCGTCGCTTGCTCATAACTCAAACTTAAATGTCCCAACACAAATTACTATACCTTGGAGTTCCTTGATATGCTCACTAGAAGAGATGTCTTGTGCCTGAAACCAGAGAGATTCCAACAATAAGATTGATTAAAATTGATGATTAGAATTTAGCAAACCTCAACTAATACTATACCTCCTCAATATTCTAAATGTAAAATTTAGCAAGGGAGCTTTTTAAGTTCAATTGACAACAAATAGACCTGAAGCTAATGTAAGCTCCTTCTAGATTGCTATATTGTCTTGGAGATGCTCGTCTCTTGAAATCTATACTATGAGATTCAGTATAGTTTGACTAAAACCAAATACTGTGTCTGTTGCAATGATGCATGGAGAAAAGAAACAAATCCTAATTGTTAACCTAAAATGGCAGCTAGAGAAGCAATGCTAGATGCCGAAACATTCTCTCCCGAAGGGTTTCAATAAATGAATTAGAACCTGAAAAAATAGAATCATTAATTAATTAAAATATGAAAAAAGGTTAGCAATGGTCACTTGCAATGACCATCAATGAGTCGCACGAACTGGGTAAAGTAATCAGTAACACAAGACAAAATGTTCAACAACCAACAAGAAACAGATGCTCCCCAGTTTTTTTCAACTCCCTCAACAGCAGCTACAATTGCCTTTCCTTTCTCTGCTGCCCTTTCAAGGCGAGCAACAACATCATAAAGACATTTTGCTATATCAAGCAAAGCAATGTCCTAACCATTTTCTACAACTGGCCGATGTCTAAATTTTCCTGCAGTGAGTAAGTAATCAACCATACTCAGGGTGAGATGTAGCATTAAGTTGCAAAAAAGTAACACATTCTGTTATTTCAAATACACCAACCTAGCACCATTTTCTGCAATGCTTCTACAGCAAGTGTGTCTGAAAGCACAAAAACAGGATGTTTTGTCATATCCTTTGAAATAGGTGTTTCCTGAATATTGACTTCACATGCAATAACTCTGGTTGTTATATCCTTCAGGAAGAAAGAAACACAGATACACAAAGAAAGAGCAAGTCAACTATATCAACTTAGACTTGAGTCTACTGAGGGAAAAGCAGGATTGAGTTTTAACCTTATCCATCAATATACAACATAGTAATGCATTCGAGTCAGTCAGCAATAAAGCATCAACTCTGCGAGCAACCATCCTGCGCCAAGCATCATAAATACTTGTAGAATCAGGTACCGTTAGAGCTTTAGAAAGCCGGAGTCTCTTCACTATCCTCTCTCCAGTCAGACCCCTGTTTCATATGTCAGAGAGAAGCACTCATCTAATTTGAAAAGTAATACACAAGTGAGGTTAATAATCCAACAGTAAACTTGACCCTATGATTATATAAATTAAAGGACTCAAGAAGGCAGCTACAACAGTAAATAATTCTGTTTGTTTCTAGAGAGATGTCACCATGCTCGATGTTCCTACTTCACAATCATTAATCAGCTACATATAAGGTATTATGATAAACCAAATGACTACGATATAGAGAAACTCGTTGTATTCCTATATTACCTAGGAAACTTCCAAGCAATAGAATACAGAGAAAAATAGAGAACAGTTGAAACAATATTCATTCAGATCAAACAACCAACTGCAGAACATGTAAGCTTGCTTTCTTTGATGTACAATAAAAACACAAACGCCACATTACTTTAGAGTATAGTTTGGCTTAAACCACATAGGACAGTCTTTATATTCAAGAATTGTAGTACAACATAAGTGGTACAGGACATTGAAGATTAAGAAGCTACAGGCTGAAAAATTATTGCCCATGGATCAATGTAAGCGAAAGATATTACACAATGCAAATTTTATTTTTTTCTTGCAAAAGAAGAATAAATAAGAAGTAAGAAAAGTATTCAGAATACTCCTAAACAATTGTGTTTAGCGAAACAAACAAAAGATTTATCAAGGTACTTCAATCAAGTTTTAGGATAACATATCATCTAATACCTTCAGAAATTTATGTTTTTTTTTTAAATAAGAACATGCGCATCAGATATGCCTTGGGGATCCAACCTCCGCCTCTTAGTCTCGATAGATAACTTCCCCTTTTTTGCATCATTTTTTACCTTAGCTCTTTCAAATGGTTTGACTTCAGAATTTTTAAAATTGTGTGATAATTTACAGTCTTCTAATGTGAAGTTTCTCATGCCCTCAGCACACCAACATCACCTTATCAGTGTGAAAATATAAAGTTCCTTAGACATGTACAAGCTTTTGGATAAATATATTAATCTTAGCTTACTCCTGATGTCTAACATTTCAAAAATGCATAGAATGAAAATATAACTATATAAATTATGATTTTTAAATACCAACAGAGCCAGTCTGATGAACGAGAATAAGGATGCAATATATGAGTCGAGTGACTGATTGTATCTCCCTTGCAAGAGCTAGTATTTGCTCCCGTAGATTCCTCAATTCCTCCAAACGATGTTGGAATTCTTGAAGCTGTTTTTCCAGTTTCCCAGTTGAAGACAAGGGAAATCACCATATGTCATCGAAGAAGATAGAAATATACAACGACAATGAGATTTGCTGAACAATGAACTCGATAAGGCTACAAAGAGAATTTATGGATGGAAATGAGGAGAGGGAAATAGGGTTTAGGGTATGAGAACAACTCCTGGTTTTATTTAGGGCAAAACGTTTTGATTTGGGCAAAAAAATAGCTCCTATTTTTATTTGGACTAGTTCTCGAACACGTGTGTTGCACGTGTATTTCACGCTAAGTAATTTATTTTTAAAAAATATATAGATTAAATGTGCAATGAATTATATGAATTTTGAAAGGGAAGATTACCTTTTGTCTGATTTACCCTTCTAAGTCATTTCATATTTGAATTTAACATAAATAATTAGTAAAATTGTATATATATAATATCAAATGTAACATGACAAGCTATTAAAATCAATGTGTTTTATGCATTACAACACCACATTAGACAAATAACTTCAAATTTTGGATTAAACCTCTAAAGTATATAATCTCATACATAACACTTTTTTTCTATAGTAATCCATGCAATTACATATTAAAGTGTAACACAAATTAAAGATTAACAACATAAAGACAATAATTTTAACTAATTAATCAACATCACCTGGGAGGTAAACTACCACGAAATGGTTCTTTGACAAGAACTGCTTCACTTATTGTTGCCTCAAATCTGCAATCGGCTAGAAGAATCTCTAGCTTTCAATTATATGATATAATTTGAATAACAATACAGTTACCTAAATTACTGTGCAAATCAATTGGAACTGCATCCTATACTTTTTCCAAAAATATTATGTGTATTATATAAAACTTAATAGAGTACATGAAAAGTTTTCTAATGGATGAAAATTAAAAGAATTAACAAATTTAAAATTAATGGGATAAGTGCATATAATTATATAGTAAAAGATAAACTACACTAAGGGCTAGACAGATTCATTTTCACATTAATGTTTCACAATTTATTGATTTATTATTAAAAGGTAAATGTATTATTTGATTGATAGTATAAAAATATTCTGAAAAAGTAGTGTGTAGATAGGGGTACAAAATATCCCATAAGAAGGTGACTTAAATGTATATATTCATGAAATAGTGGCAAAACGAACCAACAAAATATTTTGTAATAATTTAAATTTAATTATTCATATAATTTTGCCTTTTTATAGATCTTTTCTGATGCGCATTCCTTGAACTTTTGTATTCATATATTTATTATTCCTAGTTNGGGGGAAAGTTAAATATATTGGAGGGAATACAATATTTTAGTGAAAATTTTGAGAAAATTATAAGGCTACACTTGTATAGTGTTGTTTATAAAATTATAAAAATAGCACATTTTAAAAGTGTAGTCATATGTGTAAATAGGCATTGCCAAATATATCATATATATATATATATATATATGATAAAGAGCAGCTTCTATTTTAATTTGGGGAAAAAATGTTTTTTAGAGTATATTTCTTTGTATAGAATTTTTCTTTTATGAGTTCCTTTTTTGATAAATTAGAAACTAGGGGGAAAGTTAAATATATTGGAGGGAATACAATATTTTAGTGAAAATTTTGAGAAAATTATAAGGCTACACTTGTATAGTGTTGTTTATAAAATTATAAAAATAGCACATTTTAAAAGTGTAGTCATATGTGTAAATAGGCATTGCCAAATATATCATATATATATATATATATATATATATGATAAAGAGCAGCTTCTATTTTAATTTGGGGAAAAAATGTTTTTTAGAGTATATTTCTTTGTATAGAATTTTTCTTTTATGAGTTCCTTTTTTGATAAATTAGAAACTAGGGGGAAAGTTAAATATATTGGAGGGAATACAATATTTTAGTGAAAATTTTGAGAAAATTATAAGGCTACACTTGTATAGTGTTGTTTTTAAAATTATAAAAATAGCACATTTTAAAAGTGTAGTCATATGTGTAAATAGGCATTGCCAAATATATCATGATATGGCAACACTTATAAAGTGTAACCTATACCACTAAAGAGTATGTTTTACAAGTGTAGCTAATGTTACCGTGGCCAAAAACTAAAAGCTAAGGCTACACTTTAAAAGTGTACCCAAAAATATTTTAGGCAACACTTTATAAGCGTTGTCCTGATTTAGTGTGACTAAAATGTTATAGTGCATAAAAATCTTGACTAGAAAAAAAATTCAAGACTATGAGATAGAAACCATCGCTCTAGTAGATTCAGGATGTACGAGGAGTATAATAAATAGATACATCTTGCCCCCAAAAGTAATAAAAGATTTTCCAGAGCCACAAAGCGCTATGCAAATGGACGGATCCTCTAGTATATATGAGCATTACATTAGTGATGCAAAAATAAATTTTTTAAACACTTGTGCAGACTTCTATAAACCTACCTATAAGTTAGAAAAAATCTGGGTAGGAGATCTAAATATTAGGGTAGACTTTGTTTTAGGATTAGATTTCTTACTACATAATAATGCAAGTTGTCTCCTTACCAGAGATGGAATAATATTCTCAAAAAACACTACTCAAACCACAATAACAACTGAATCTATTCCAACAAAATCTAGATATCTTACAGACACTAGTAAACTTAGCCCAAATACTCCAAAAAATGCGACAAAGGAGAAGTATATATATATATATAAATTTAATGTTTCATTCGCTATATAAGTTTATCAAAAGAAAAAATACAACATGATTTTACCCTGTTTAATCAATTTTTTGTAGATAGAGAGTTACCTCTTCCATGTGTTGATTGATAAATTCAAAATCAAGATTTTGAAATTTATTGATTAAAAATCTAATAATTTGAATCACATTAAAATTTATACAAATTCAATAAATATTTTAAAATAAAATCAGGTTTTAAATTAAAATGATTGAATTTGATCAATTGTCATTATAACTCTAGCTCCACCCTTATTAATAAACCCCACTGATAAAGATTAGGACCTAAAATAGATGTTTTTTAGTAGCATGGTTAAGGAATAAACACTATTCTTGTTCTGGATAAGAATGGTATTGTTTCCTTTAATTTAGTGGACCCCACATTTGAAAATCAGCAAAAAGAAATAAATGAAACGGAAGGAAAATGAAATCAGATTATGACTCCTTAATGGGGTCCAATGTTGAATTTCTTTCCCAATATAAATCTTTGGAAAAAGGAGGCACCTCTAAAAATTATTTTCTCTGTCCTAATTACTCGTCCACTTTTTTTTTTTTAGTTGTCCCTAATTACTTGCCCATTTTGATAAATCAAGAAAGGTTTATTAACTCTACAATAAAACATACATATAAATTGTTAGTGAATCCACAATTATAAGAGGTTAGTTAGATTCACGTCATCTTATGATTTCTAAGTTTGTGAACCAGGTTTACTAAACTAGAGAGTAATAGAAACAATAAACACAATAGTCACTTGAGAGCTTACCTCAGAAAACCTCATTTCTCACGAGTGTATAAACCATGACCTACGATTAATATAATTTTCAGCAGAATTCACCAACTTTAAAGAGAGTTTTCAAATTATAACTCAATAATCTAAGTAACTAATTCTAATACCTCAACTACTACACTTTACTTTAGGGTGTGTTTTGTATATGACGGAAAATATTTTCTTGAAAAATAAGTTGATTTCTAATTAATTATTTCTCATATTTGGTTGATAAGAGAAAAATGTTTCTAATCATGTTTGGTTGGTGAATGAACAAACATTTTCAAGAAAAATATCTTTTATTTTTGGCTAGGATATAAAATACTTTTTAGATAAATAATTTCTGACCCGAAAACAAACTTTGATAGCTGGTTTTGGACCCAAACCTGACTCTCAATCTAGAACCCAACCTCAAATTCTACCTTAGGACCATATCCTAACTCCCGACATGGGACTCAACTTCCTAATCGAGACTCGATTTCAAAAAACCAAACTTTAAATTAGGATCCAACCTTAACACCTGACCCCAACCACGATGACTAATTTGGGATCCGAACCTAATGACATCCGACTTGGGACCTGTACTCAACTCTTGACCCAAGGTCTGACTTCTAAACTAGGACACGACCTTGGCACCCGATGCAGAACCCGTTCCTTACACCCGATCTCGAGACCTAATTTTAACACCTAGTGCCGACCAAACCTTGGGATTCAATTCCAACACCGAATGAGGGACTGATCCCAACTTTTGATCTAGGACCTGACCCCGACTCCCAGTTTGGGATTCGACCTTAACATGAGATCCATCCTCAACTTTTGATCTGAAACCTAATTTAAACATTGAATCAAAACCCCACTGTGACACATAACTCGGGACTTGACCTCGATATTTGATATGAACTTTAACTTCAAATCTTAACCCTATACCTAACACCTAAAATAGCATCCGACCTCAACCTGATGCAAGACCTAAGAGTTGGGTCTTGAATCGAGGTTGAGAGCCGGGTTATGAATTGAGAATCAGGAGTTGGATCTCAAATTAGTATCGGGAATTGATACTTGTGTAACACCTCAGTACTTAGCTAAGACAACAGAAAATTGGTGAACCATGGCAGGGTTCACGGACTATGAAAGGAACCACGGTCCGTCGACCTGCTTGTGGCTCTGGCCCATCCAGAAGAGGTGGACCACAGGACCCTTCACGACCGTGGACCACCCCACGAGCCGTGGGAAGGCTCGTGTAAGCTAGGAAGAACAAACCAAGCCCAACCATCAGACCACGGATCCCTTCACGGGCCGTGGTGAGGCTTGTGAAGCTGTGCCAGTAGGCCCCTAACCCAAGTGAAGAACCACTTTGACCTTTATGGTCCGTGAAGTGGACCGTAGAAGGAAGATCCAAGTAACCAGTAACCTCAGGCCAGCAACCGCGACCCATACGACAGACCATGGTTCCATCAATGGTCTATCAGTGTCTTCGTGGATGGGATCCGTCAGATTTTAAGTGGGGTCGTTTTGGTCTTTTCCCCTATGTGTTGGACACCTAAACTACGTCGTTTAACCCCTAAACTACGTAGTTTTGGTCATTTTAAGCCTAATAACTTAGTCAGAACTTACCCTAAGTTATTCATTCTCCAAAAATTCACCAAGCTTAGAGCAAAAGAGGAGAAAGAGTCAACCAAACCCCTCAAGAACACGCATCAAGTTTTCTTCAATTCTAGCCCCGAAATCGAAAGATTTCTCTGTGAAATTTGTCACCAAGTATGTGGGATTTCACTAGTGGGTTCCTTTCATCCACTAGTTCCCTAGAATTCAATCAGAATCTTGATTCCTATATCTTGCTTAGACCTAGGGTTTCTAAAACCTTAAATATTAGTTGTGATTTAGCTGTTAGAATATTCCTAATCAGATTATCATGTTTTCATGGAATCATTGCTTAGTCCTTTGCATAAAACTCAGAAGCCTAGTTGTGTAGATTCTCTTAGTTTATGAATTACACATGCTAGGTTAGTTAAACAAATATACATGCTTCAGTTTTCGAATGTCACATTATCAATATATAATTGTTACATTGTTAGATTTTGCATGTCAATATTTTGAGCTCTTCAACATTTCAGTATTTCAATCATATTGTGTCATATACAAATTCAGCTAGGAGTAGACTTAACACCGAATTGGACTAGGGTTCAGCGTACCCATATAGTCCCAAAACTACGTGCCCCCATAGGTTTATAAGTCCCCTCTGTGTGCATCATATTTTGTGATCATGCCAGTCATGCCTTTATACCCCTGGCACGGTATATTGGGTTCTCTCGATGGGGTGTATGCATCGGACTCCATGTTTAGCTCACGTAGTTTTATGTCGGTTAGTAGTAGCTTCCACAGTCAGACTCTAGTGCATGTGACCAGGTTTTCAGTTATACTTCAATATTCAGTCTCAGCATGTTATGTACTTGGTCATTGCATCCAGTTCAGTTCATTTCATTATATTTCAGTATTTCTATCATGTTCAGATTATATCTTTGTTCAGTGTGCTTTGTTCAGTTTATATGTTTTGTTCAGCTTTTATCCTATCATGTATGCTTAGTACCTTACAAGTACTGACACATACTCTGTGCTACATCTCTTCATGATGTAGGTTCAGGTCCTCAACATTCAGATCAAGCTTAGATCGGTTCCCGAAATACATTCAGCAACTTCAGTGGTGAGTCCTCATACTTTGAGGACAATAGACATGTGTTTCAGATTTTGTCTTTTATTTTAGTTTCAGTTTTGCTAGAGTTAGTTGGGGGCATGTCCCAGCAACTCTAGTCAGTTAGAGGCTTTTTCAGACATAGTTTTAGATTCAGCTTTAGCATTTGAGTGATTGTTTAGTATCATTAAGCTCTTATTCAGTATTTATATATATATTCAGACCAGTTTTGTGTATTTCTCACTATTAGTTAGATCATGATTTAGCTTCCGCATTAGTTTATCTTTCATAGATTTATTCAGTTTTACTTATGATATGCCAGCTCGAGGTTAGCTTGGGGTCACTTGTGATCCTAGGTATCGTGTTTACATCAAGGGGGTAGCATCAGGGCGTGACAAACTTGGTATCAGAGCCCCAGGTTTAAGAGTCCTAGGATGTCTGAAATTTGCACTAAGTAGAGTCTCTTTCATGGTATGAAGTGCACCACATCTAATAAGAGGGAGGCTGCGAAGTGTTTCTATGTAAAACTTCACTCTCTTTGCTACTCTTATTGTGCGTGAGGTATGATCCAATTTCTCCATACTAATCCTTCATTATGCGTTTTAGATCATGCCTCTTCGTAGAGCTAATGCACACAACGCTAACGCAGTCCCTCTAGTCCCAGACCATAAGGTTTCAAATGCAGAGTTTCAAAATGTTATTCAACTTTTGGCTTAGAGTGTAGCCAACCAGAACAATCAGCAGGTTCAAGTTCCTTCTAATACTAACAGTGGATCAGTGGCAGCTAGGGTCCAAGATTTTGTTAGGATGAATCTGCTTGAGTTTTTAGGGTCACAAGTTGGTGAGGATCCCTAGAACTTCATTGATGAGGTTAAGAAAATCTTTGGAGTGATGCAAATGACTGAAATTGATAGGATAGAGTTGACATCCTACCAGCTTAAGGATGTAGCTCACATTTGGTTCACTTAGTGGAAAGAAAACAAGGGTACGGATGCAACTCCTATTTCCTGGGAGTGTTTTACCGGAGCTTTTCTGGATAGGGTCTTCCTAGGGGAGTTGAGGGAGGCTAAAGCTCAAAGTTTATGAATTTGAGACAAGGTAACATGCCAGTCCAAGAGTACAAACTTAAATTCACCCAACTCTCTAGTTATGCTCCTCACATGGTTGCTGAGCCCAGGGCACAAATGAGTAAGTTCTATTTGGGGTATCCGACTTGGTAAAGACAGAGTGCAAGAATGCTATGTTGCTAGATGATATGGATATCTCTAGGATAATGAATCATGCTTAGCAGGTTGAGGGAGATAAACTTAGGGAGATGGATAAGGACAACAAGAAAGCTAGAATAGGGAACTATGAGTACTCTCAATAGAAATCGGGTGGTGGAAATCGGTCATTGTTTTAGCAGAGGTCTTCAGCCTCAGCACCTTCATCAGCTAGTGCTCCATCCCTCAGGTTCCGTCAGGATCAGAAAGGTAGGGAACCAAGCTCTAAGTCTTAGGGGAGTAATTCAGGTGACAAGACCTACCTCACTTGTCCAAAGTGTGGTAAAAACCATCCGGGCGAGTGTCTTATAGAAAAAGAAGGATACTTTGGGTGTGGTCAGTCTGGTCATAGGTTGAAAGATTGCCTTTCTTCCAGGCAGGGATAAAGAGGTGACAATAATAGGGCCTAGTCTATAGCTCTAACAATCCAACAGGTCGCCCAAATCAACAGGGTGCTTCGTCTGGTACATGTGGCAGTCAGCCCCGAAACAGATTGTATGCTCTTCAGGCTCGCCAAGACCAGGAAGATTCTCCTGATGTGGTCACTGGCATGTTATGAGCCATTCATTTAGATGTTTATGCATTGTTAGTTCCAGGGGCTACACTTTCCTTTGTAACTCCCTATATAGGAGTAAACTTCGGTGTCAGCCAGAAACTCTTTCAGAACCCTTTTTAGTCTCTACTCCAGTTGGTGACCCAGTTATACCAAGATAGGTATATAGTAATTTCCATCACAGTTTCTCAGGAAGTCAGCTCAACAAATCTTGTAGAGTTAGAAATGGTAGATTTTGTGTTACCCCCCGAAAACTAGTAAGTTAGACTAGAGAGTTCTAGAATCTTGCATGAGAGTTTTAGATTTGGTGATGAGGGTTAGGCTTGTAAAATGACTTCCTGAACTTAGTATAAAGGTTTTAAGGTTAGGGCGTCAAGGAACGACCCCCCAAGGACCACCCAAGGGGTCCTTGAGAAGGACCTCAAAACAGCCCCAAAAGCTGTCAAATTGCAGCCACCTACGGATGCCACCTACTGGAGGTAGATGGACCCATGCCCCGTGGGTTGGGGTCGTGGGTCAAGGCCTGAGTTGGCCTGCAATTCTTAGCCACAGTACCTCACCTACGGAGGTGCAGCACGTTCAGTAGATCCACCCACGGTCCGTGGGTGCGGGAGTCGTAGGTGTGAGAAGATTTTCAAGTTTTAGTTTTAAGTTAGGGGCTTAGGGGTTAAGTCATTAATTAGTTAGGGGTTAAGGGAAGTCCGTTAGTTAGTTATTAAACAACATCTATAAGCCTAATATATCCCTAAACTAAATCAATTAACTCATTCTTCAAAGAACCCAAATTGCCTTCTAGAAATTCTCTCTCTAGAAGTGAAGAAGAAGAAGAAGAAGGGTAGCAACCTAGGTTGAAATTCCTCCATATTTTCAAACTTTTTATAGGCTTTGAATCAAGGTATGTTATCTTAATCATATATGGGTTCTTTCAGCCATAGAGGCCCGTAGGTTTTCCCCCAATTGTGAAGTCAAAACCCAATTCTAGCCAGGGTTTCTTACTACATTGTGGGTAGTGTTTAGGTATGATTCCAATCTAGTGGATAATACCTATTTATGAATGAATTAGCATTGAATTATGATATTATGATGAATTTATGTGATTTCTATGGTTAACCCTAATTTATGTGATGAATTTGATATGCTGTGAGTTTTTGCCATGAAAGTTTAAATTGAAGAATTATAATTGATCTTCTAAAATCAATGTCATGTGTAGTAATTGTTCAAGGTTAGGAACATATAATCATGAATTGAACTAGACCTTATTATGTATGATGGATCTTGACTTGTAGAGCATAGAAGTTTAACCTTTTGATGAATTATGACTAGAATCACTTGATAATAAAGAATGCGATTAGAATGCCTTAGAATCTAGGGGTAATTGATGATTGTGAGTTTTGAGAGTAATGCTTGTAGTCAAGAATGTTGAATCACTAGGGCTTTGAGAGTAAATCTAAGGTGAGGAATGGAAGTCTAATAGGTAGAATTGTGGTGAAAGGCCTATACTCACCTAACCTACCTTATAAATGCTTGTAAGTATAAAGTGATAGGATCACTTGAACATGGATTGATTGTCAAGGACATCCTTCCATGAGACACAAGTATTAAGCAAGGCTTAATAGTAAATCTTGGGGTGTATGCTTGGCTCCAAGTGGATATTGACAGTGAGATGGAGTGTCACACAAGATAGGGTCCGGGCTCCAAGTAGAAAGAAGAACCACACCTAGTTATGTGAGGACTATCCAAGTTAAAGGGGGAACTCTTACGTAGTAGAGTGTGGGTTTTCCCAAAGTTAGGTCTTATGATATGGGAGCCTTCACATAGTTGAGTTAAGGTTTCTAGTAGCAATCTCCATATCCAATGAACTAAGACATGCTTGAAGAAGCATCTCCTAGTGTTCTAAAGCATAATTGAACTAAGACTTACTTAAAAAAGTACCTCATAGTGTTCAAGAGTATGAATGGGCTTAGACATGCTTAAAGTAGTATCTCATAGGGCCCATGTTAATAATGAACTTAGACATGCTTAAAAAAGTATCTCATAGGGTTCAACCTAATAATGAACTAAGATGTGCTTAAGAAAGTACCTCATAGTGTTCCAAGATTTAAAGAGAGATGAACTAAGACGTGCTTAAGAGTATACCTCATAGTGTTCTAAGGTCGAATGAGAGGAACTAGGTTCCAAACCAAGAAGTATTAGTATGAGGACATAAAAGTGGTACTTAGCATGAATAGTATTATGGGATGCTATTCATTTATTGCACGAGTATGACTTAAGGTTATTCAAGAAAGTGTTCTTGTGAGTGATGTATCTTGAGATAGGATTGTGCTATAGTTTCCTTCCTTGTTAATAGAGACTAAATGTGAAAGATTCCCTTGGTTATGATTAGTAAGCTAATAATGAGACCAAAGGAGGGTAAGTATGACTATGTTGACTTCAATGTTATGCTTAGTGTGAAGGGTAGAATGGGATGCCTTTCATGCATTGCACAAGTGTGCTTTGAGGTTACTTAGGAGTATGGTACCCTAATAGTAGAAAATCTTAAAGTCTTGACCATGTATATAGACTATGATTAAGATGACCAAAAATGGATACTTAGCTTGGATGGTATTATGGGATGCTATTTAGCCATTGCACAAGTATGCTTTGGAGGTTACTTGAGAATAGTTCTATTATGGTATAGATGTCAAAGAGTTGAATAATGCTTATATGATGCTTATGTGGGAGACTTTGCTTATTATTATGATATTGTATCTTATGCTTATAGTTTATGTTTCATGAAGTATTTCATATGATTTTTGATTATGACTTATATTGACTAACTCTTTTCTTATGCTCTTATGATTATGCTAGCTAACAGATTTAGTACATTTTGTACTAACGCATACTTTGACTACATTCTAATCAAATGTAGGGTTTGGAGACTTGAGTGCTATTTTTGAAGCTAGGTTTCTAAGGAGCTAAAAATGAAGTTTTACAATCACTGACTCAAACACATTGTCAAATCCTACTCAACGGAATATGGTGGTACTTATGGCAAAATGGGAGTTGAAGATCTTGGTGAGTCCTCATTGCTTTGAGGACAAAAGCCACCTTTTTCTTTACGTCTTTTAGTTCATATTTTGAGACTATTATATTGGGCTGCGTCCCAAGAGTTTTATTCAAAGTTGTATTAGATGGTTTGAGACAAGGTTTAGAAAAAGGCTTCCGCTTATTTTTAATAAAGGACTTCGATTGTATGGTTAAAAGTTTTAAAACTTTTCCGTACTTTACTATTATCTTATGTTCATGATATGCTATGAGGCTTGTATGAGGCTCTTCGGAGTCTTGTACGTCGTGTTACGTCTAGGGGGTACTCCTGGGTCGTAACATTTCATTCTAGGCATGGATTGGTTATATATCTCTTATGCCACAGTCGATTGTAGAACTAGAATCGTTTGGTTTCAGTTTCCAAATAAGCCAGTCTTAGAGTGGAAGGGTAGTAGCTCAGTGCCATGGGTCGATTCATCTCTTACCTTAATGCCAGAAAAATGATCTCTAAAGGGTATATCTATCATCTTGTTCGTGTTAAGGATTCAAGCTACGAAACCCCAACTCTTGAGTCAGTCCCAGTAGTAAATGAGTTTCCAAAAGAGTTTCCAGAAAATCTTCCCGAAGCTCCTCCCGAAAGGGAAATATACTTCAGAATTGATCTCCTTCTACATACCCAGCCTATTTCGATTCCTTCTTACAGAATGGCTGCAGTTGAGCTTAAGGAATTGAAGGAACAGTTTAAAGACCTTCTAGATAATGGTTTCATCAGACCCAATATCTCTCCATGGGGTGCTCTAGTGTTTTTCGTGAAAAAGAAAGATGGTTCTCTAAGAATGTGCATTGACTATCGCCAGTTGAACAAAGTCACTATCAAGAATAAGTACCCTATCCCCAAGATTGATGAATTGTTCAATCAATGTCAGGGCACAAGTTATTTTTCTAAGATAGACCAAATATCCGACTATCATCAGCTCAGAGTCAGAGAAAGTGACATTTTGAAAACAACCTTCAGAACTCGGTATGGTCATTATGAATTTGTAGTTATGTCATTTGGACTAACCAATGCTCGTGCAACTTTCATGGATTTAATAAACAGGGTGTTCAAGAAAAATTTAAACTTGTTCGTTATCGTCTTTATTGATGATATCCTCATTTACTCTAGGAATGAGGAGGAGCATGCGACTCATTTGAGTGTAAGATCGCTAGTTGTTCACTAAGTTCAGCAAATGTGAATTCTTGTTATAGTCAATCGCTTTCCTTGGTCATGTGGTATCTAGCGAAGGAATCCAAGTGGATTCTCAAAAAATAGAGGCAGTCATACAATGAC
The DNA here is from genome assembly GCF_019186545.1 of Solanum stenotomum. Taxonomy (NCBI): domain Eukaryota; kingdom Viridiplantae; phylum Streptophyta; class Magnoliopsida; order Solanales; family Solanaceae; genus Solanum; species Solanum stenotomum. Next base: position 44,099,178 of record NC_064284.1, read on the forward strand.
CCAGATCCACCTCTCCAACAAATATCATGAGTTCCTTGGGTTTGGCTGGTTATTACAGGAGATTTGTTGGAGGATTTTCATCCATAGCTTCCCCATTGACCAAGCTGACTCATAAAAAGGTTAAGTTTTAGTGGTCAGATAAGTGTGAGAAGAGCTTCTCAGAACTGAAAACTAGGTTGACTACAACTCCCATTTTGACTCTACCAGATGGTTCCGACGGTTATGTGATCTATTGTAATGCAACCAGAGTCGGCCTAGGTTGTGTGTTAATGCAGCGAGGTAAGGTCATAACTTATGCTTCTAGACAATTTAAGGTTCATGAGAAGAACTGCCTGACTCATGACCTCGATCTTTCAGTCGTAGTATTTGCCCATAAGATTTGGAGACACTTCTTGTATGGTGTTCATGTTGATATATTCACAGATCATAAGAGTCTCCAATATGTGTTCACCTAGAAAGAGTTGAATCTTTGTCAGAGGAGATGACTTGAATTCCTCAAGAACTATGTAATGAATGTGCTTTACCATCCGGGCAAGGCCAATGTAGTACCTGATGCTCTTAGCAAATTATTTATGGGTAGTGTAGTACATCTTGAGGAAGAAAGGAATGAAATAGCAATAGATATTCACGAGCTTGCTCGCTTAGGAGTTTACCTTATGGACCTATCAGATAGTGAGGTGATAGTTCAGAATGGATCAAAATATTCATTGGTAGTGGAGGTTAAGGAAAAACAAGATAGTGATCCTATGTTGCTTCAGTTGAAAGGTGCTGTTCATCAGCAAAAAGTTGAGGTTTTCTCCCAAGGGAGAGATGGTGTTCTTCGGTACCAGGGTCGCTTATGTGTTCCTAATGTGGGTGAGTTGAGGCATCATATCCTTACAAAAGCCCATAACTCTAGGTATTCCATTCTTCCAGGTGCTACTAAGATGTACCGCGATCCGCAGGAGGTCTTTTGATGGAACAACATGAAGAAGGACATAGCAGATTTTGTGGCTAAGTGCCCCAATTGTCAACAGGTTAAAGTAGAACATCAGAAACCAGGAGGTATAACTCAATAGATTAACATTCTTACATAGAAGTGGGAAGTGATAAACATGGATTTCATTACGGGTTTACCTCGTACTCACAGACAACATGACTCCATTTGGGTGATAGTTGACAGAGTTACTAAGTCCGCTCACTTCTTGGCTGTCAAGACTACAGATTCAGCAGAGGATTATACTAAACTCTAAATTAATGAGATAGTCAGGTTGCATGGGGTTCCTTTTTCTATCATCTCAGATAAATGTCCTCAATTTACCTCTCATTTCTGGAGATCATTTCAGAAAGGTCTTGGTACTCAGGTAAATCTCAGCACAACATTTCATCTACATACGGATGGTTAGGTAGAGCGTACCATTCATACCTTAGAGGACATATTGAGAGCTTGTGTGATCGATTTCAAGGGTAGTTGGGATGATCACCTACCTCTCATAGAGTTCTCCTATAATAATAGCTTCCATTCTAGTATTCAGATGGCCCCTTATAAGGCACTATATGAGCATAGTTGCAGATCTCCATTTGGTTGGTTTGAAGTAGGTGAAGCAATATTGATTGGGAAAAATTTGGTTCATGAGGCTATGGAAAAAGTTCAGCTCATCAGAGATACACTAAAGACAGCCTAGAGTCGTCAGAAATACTATGCAGATGTAAAGAGAAGGGACTTAGAGTTTGAGATCGACGATTAGATTTTCTTGAAGGTGTCACCAATGAAGGGGGTGATGAGGTTTGGCAGAAAAGGAAAGCTCAATCCTAGATATGTAGGTCCTTTTAGAATCTTGAAAAGGGTTGGTAATATGGCTTATGAGTTAGAGTTGCCAGCAGAACTAACAGTGGTTCATCCAGTCTTTCACATTTCGTTGTTGATGAAGGGTGTGGGTGATCCGACATCAATAGTGCCTTCAGAAAGTGTCATTGTGAATGATAGTATCACTTATGAAGAGGTGCCAGTTGAGATTCTTAACAGTCAGGTTCGTCGGTTGAGAAACAAAGAAGTCGCTTCAGTGAAGGTTTTGTGGGAGCTACTTGGGAAGCAGAAACAACCATGATGGCCAAGTATCCTCTCCTCTTTCCTTCCGTTTCCATTTCAACTTCAGGTAATAGTTCCTCTCCATTCCCTTAGTTTACTCTTGCGTAAATTCAGTCTCAATGTCTTGTTCCTTCAGTTGTTCTTGCATTTCAGCATAAGTGCATGTTCTTGGAACTCAATTTAGTTAGATATAAGTTTCCAGTACATAGTGGTAGGGATTGGAGCTCCTTCCCTCCATACTTAGGTAGTTTAGGCTTCATTCGAGGACCAATGTTCCCAAGGGGGAGATATTGTAACACCTTAGAACTTGGCTCAAACAGACAACAGAAAATTGGTGAACCACAACAATGTTCACGGACCGTGAAAGGAACCACGGTCCGTCGACCTGCCCGTGGCTCAGGCCCATCCAGAAGAGGTGGACCACGGGACCCTTCACAGGCCGTGGACCACATCTTGAGTCGTGGGAAGGCTCGTGTAAGCTAGGAAAAACCAACCAAGCCCAACCATCAGACCACGGAGCCCTTCATAGGCCGTGATCTTGCTGACGGCACGTGGTGAGGCGCGTGAAGCTGAGAAAGTAGGCCTCTAGCCCAAGTAAAGGACCACGGTGACCTTCACGGTCCGTGAAGTGGACCGTAGAGGGAAGATTCCAGGAACTAGTAACCTGAAGCCCATAGCCACGACCTATACGATGGACTGTGGTTCTACCAACGGTCCGCCAGTGGCTCTGTGGATGGGTCCCGTCATATTTTAAGTAGGGTCATTTTGGTCTTTCCCCTATGCGTTGGACACCTAAACTACGTCGTTTAACCCCTAAACTAGGTAGTTTTGGTCATTTTAAGCCTAGTAACTTAGTCAGAACTTACCCTTAGCGATTCAATTTCCAAAAAATCACCAAGCTTAGAGCAAAAGAGAAGAAAGAGTCGACCAAACCCCTCAAGAACACGCAACATGTTTTCTTCAGTTCCAGCCACAAAATCAAAAGATTTCTCCGTGAAATTCGTCACCAGGTATGTGAGATTTCACTAATGGGTTCCTTTCATCCACGTGGTCCCTAAAATTAGTCTGAATCTTGATTCCTATATCTTGCTTAGACCTAGGGTTTCTAAAACCTTAGATATTAGTTTTGATTTAGCTGTTAGAATATTCCTAATCAGATTATCATGTTTTCGTGGAATTGTTGGTTAGTCCTTTGCATGAAACTCAGAACCCTAGTTGTGTAGATTCTCTTAGTTCATGAATTACACATGCTAGGTCAGTTAAACAAATATACATGCTTCATTTTTTAAATCTCACATTATCAGTATATAATTGTTACATTGTTATACTTTGCATGTCAGTAGTTTGAGTTATTCGACATTTTAGTATTTCAGTTATATTGTGTCATATACAGATTTAGTTGGGAGTAGACTTAACACCGAGTTGGACTAGGGTTCAGCGTACCCGTATAGTCCTAGAACTACGTGCCCCCATAGGTTTATAAGTCCCCTATATAGGTATCATAATTAGTGATCACGCCAGTCATGCCTTTATACCCCTTGATACGCTCAAATTACACCTTCCTAAAGAAGTATGAGCTATCGTTCTCAAATAAAGAACCCAACTTGTAGGTTGGGGTCGATCCTATCAGGAATACGGTTCAGACTTAAACTTAACTAACTATTATATCCATTTAGTCAAATTATTTGCGAGACGAGTAAATAAAGGGGGGGTTTGTGAAACAAATAACTGATTGTTGTTTAAGTAACAAGTGAGCAAGATTCAATCTTTAAGTTATCAATAAGAGAGAGAAACTAGGGTGTATGTGTTCCCTATAAGCTCTTAACGCGGTAATCCTAATAACAGTAATCATTTCCTAGTGTTTTACATGCAAAATTGGTAAGATAGGTATCCCTAAGTGATTGGTCCTCCAAATAGGGAATTTCACCCCGCACCTTGGTTCGGCTACGTGTGTATACTTTACTAACCCAAACCTTTACCTCATATTAGACATCACATCAATGTATGGATTAGTTTTCACACTCGCACCAATTGGCATTAGACTATTAGATAGTATCACACTAATTCTCTATTGACAATTATTTTCTCAGTAACTATGTCCTTGGTCCGACATGTAGCAATAAGGCGAGTTCTAACGTGTGCACTCGTTAAAAAGACTTCTAAGCAAAAGAATTACCAATACATGCATAAACACTACTCAAGAATTACTTAATTGTTATTCATATGTTGTTAATTGCTCATGGTTCCCACAACCCTAGTTGTGGATTTAGCTACTTATGCTTGAAAGAACACAATTCAAGTTTTGATAAAGAGAATTCATGAACTTACGTTAATAGTAGAAGAAACCTGAAATGTCCAATTGAATGTCAAAGAGAAAATCTTATAAACCGAAATCCAGAAATTAAATTGCTAAAGTTGCAAGTTAATTCCCAAAGAAAATACCAAGAACTAAAAGTAAACAATAACGTCTAACCCCCAAAAATGAGGTTTACATACCCTATTTATAGAAAAAAACATGTCCTAAACAAAAAGGAAATAGAATAAGGAAATAAACTTCTTGGACATGGTTTTGATCGACGATTCGACCTACTGTAACACCCCGTAAAACCTAGTAAGACCTAGCTAGGGTTTTACTAAATCTAGTAGGTTGAACTAGAGCCTCACATGTTAGTTTATAGTTGGAAACTTGGTTAAATGATGAAAAATGGCTTTTGAAGTTAGTTTGGTGATTTTAGAAGTCAAACGTTAAGAAACGACTATAACATCCGGAAACAAGTCATTGGAACTAGTGAGTTGTAAGGGTCCTGTCGTTGAAGTTTGGAGTGTTTTTTGAGGGTGATAACCTGTAGAAGTGACTCCCACTTGTAGAACACTATGTTTAGAGGTTAAAAGTATGGGTACGACCCCCCCCCCCCAAGGATCAAGGACCCCAACATTGGCCAAAAGCTGTCAAAAACTGGTTGACTTAAGGAGGCATAAGTGACGCCCCGTAAGTCAACTGATGCCCTATAGGTCAAGCTCCGTAGGTCAGGACTTAGTCTAGGGAGCTTTAGCTCCTATGACCAAGCCTCAGTAAACGAAGGAGGGACAAAACGGTTCATAATTCCACCTATAGTCCGTAGGTGGAGGGCCATAGGTGCTGCCAGTTTTTCAGTTTTAGTTAGGAGTGAGGGTCTTCTTTATATGGCCATATCTCATAGCTCAAAATGAATTAGGTGTTCTATTACCTATCCAATTAAAGGTCTCTGAGTCCTCTTTCCAACGCCACCGAGTTTGCCCAATTTCGATCTAAGAGTAAAAAGTTATGGCCGAAATAGTGAAGCACTGTCAGTCCCAGGTCCAATCGACGGACAAAAACTATGGACGGTAGATGAATCGACAGTCCGTTGGTTGGGGTCCATAGATGCTGCCAGTTTTGTGACTTTTAGCTTTAAGTTGGGGGTTTGGGAATTAAGTTAGATAATTAATTAAGGGCCTAGGGAGTTAATTAAATGCCTTATATAGGTTGAATAAGTCCCTAACTAAGTCATAAAGTCAGCACAAGTTAAGACCCCTCAATCAAAACCCAATTCCCTTTCTCTCCCAAAAATTATCTCTCTAGAACTCCCTTGAAGACCAACGAAGAAACCAACCTAGGGGATTAAAGATGGAGGCTTTCTCTAAGGATTTTCGTGGGTTTCTACATCTAAGGTATGGTGGTTTTCATCCATGGGTAGCTAGCACCCATGGAGCCCTCTCAAAAGCTTTTAATTCAATTCTTGAAGTCTTCAAAAGCTAGGGTTTCAACTCAACCCCATGGATTCCTTTCTAAGTTGTTCTTAAAGATTGAACTATGTTTATTATTGGTAATACTACTGATTTTAGATGGTTTTAACTTCAAATCTAAAGGATCTATGAGTTTTCCCCCAAACCTAGCTATGACTTTTCTCTACACAATGAATGTTGTTAGAAGTTGATTCAATTGATTCAAATAGAGTTGTTTATGATGTAATTACATGATCTAAGTATCATTTTACATGTATTCTTGATTACCTTATGAATCTAAGATGAAATTGACTTGGTCTAGGGTTATATCATGAAAAAGGTAAATTGAGGGGTTAGATGAGATCTTCTAAGGTTGATGAATGACCTTAGTTTAGATCACCTAGACATGAATGGAATATGATAGAATCTTGTAGATATGAATTACCTTGAAAATGATCATATTGGTTATGTTGTTGGATTATGATGTTCTTCTATATATTGTGCCAAATCTAAGATATTAGACTTGATCTCGACTCTTGGCCTTGAAAGGAATCTATGAAGGTACGTTATGTGAAGTCATTATATATGAATGGATTGATCCACTTATGGTGGGGGTGTTTACTTGTCAAGTATTCTAATTATTAATTGTTGATCCACTTATGGTGGAGGTGCTTATTTTCCATGTGTACTGTAGTGTTGAGATAAAGTCCCTCTCCCTTACAACCCTAGATATGACTAAGTATGATACGATATGAATACGAATGTTATGTTATGATCATGATGGTGTTTCTATGATGAATGTATACATGTCTATTGTAATGAATATTAGATATGTTGCATTATATGGTCAAAGATCCTTAAATGCAATATATGTGAATCGTGCATTAGTTGGGATATTATGTACATGTTGTGATTCTATTGAGAAGGGATGTATCTGTGATGATAATGTTGTTGTTGTTGTGCCATTGTGAGGACAATTATGCTCGCACACACACACTCCATGCATATTTATGAATAGGCAGAAGGGTCTAGTGGACCCTTGTACTTGTATCTGTTTGTATTGTGAACCCTTATACTTACCCTTTTGTCATCTCGATCCCTGAACCCATCCAAACCAACATTTTAAACACTTTTTTTGATTTTATATGGAGCGTGTTGCACAAACACGTACACGTTAGCCAAAAAGAAAAAAATATAATCCACGTATGATATTATATTCCATGTGGCAAATGACTCACCTTAAACTAAGAATAGTCCTAACTCTGGTGAAATTTTTCAAACCTTCGCGACTTTTACTCTTCTCCTATTCTCCTCTTCTCCTCTTCTCCTCTTCTCTTCTCCTCTCCGCGACGTTCGTCTGTGATTTTCCAAACCTTCGCTCAGTTGAAGCTCAGTTCCACTCCGATTTTCGTTGTAAGTTCTTGCCTTTTGCGTTAGTTCTGATCTTTTTCATTTCCTCGCGCGTATCTTTTTGAGTTTAGGGTCGATTGTCATTCGATTTTCTGAAATATTTTGGGGATTTTAGTTTGGTTTGGATGTAATATTATTGTAATACGCTTTCTTAGTTGATGTATGACTTTGAGTTACTTCAATGGCATATTTCGTGAATTCGAGTAGATTCTAGGGTTTATTCGTAAAATCCCAATTTCGACCAAAATTAATAATTTATTTCTGGTCAATTATCTTGGGTATTGATAGTGTTAGTGGAGCATTATTACAACAATTATAGTCATGGTAAGTTAATGGCTTTAACTGTTACAACAATTCATTATTTCCTTAAAAAAATTAGGGATTTTTGTGTTACAGTCATGGTAAGTTTATGGTTTAACTGTAGCTATTTTTTTTTTACTTTACAAGCATCGTAAGGTAATGGCTTTAACTATAGTGACACTTCAATTTCACTATGGGGGCTGTTTTGTATCTAATCCTACTTTAAGGTATGTCAATGGAATCAGTAGTGTTGAAAAGATTAATATAGATGTAGATGAGTTGCATATTATGTTGTTTCATAAAATAGCAATGGAATTGGGTGTTAAAAATGTTGAGACATTTGGATGTAGAGTCAACAAGAAGGGTACTTTTTACATGTTAAATACTGATTCTGATGTTTTAAACTTTCTGAATGGTTTGAATGGTGCTGATTTTGTTGATGTATATGCTGTACATCCCATTAGTATATCTTTAGTTGTAGAGGAGATACTTGTATTGCCTAGCACTAATGCTGATGTGTCCTCATCTCCACAACAAGATAATGCTGATGTGTCCTCCTCCCCACACAAAAATAGGGCTGATCTGTCATCCTCCCCACAAATAGATAGGGCTGATGTGTCTTCATCTCAACCATTTGATGAAAATGAAAATAGGGATTTAAACCAAAATCAGCCCCCTTTAGTTGAAGAGCAGTCCCCTTTAGTTGAAGAACAAGCCCCTGCCCCTTGAGTTGAAGAACATTCTGATTCTGATTCACTCTATGATATTGATGAAAATATTGATGATTTGAGTGATTTGGATGAGGAGTTGCTTCAAGCTAGGCAGTCTAATATTCAAGAACAAGTTAAAGAAAAGACTGCTAGAGTAAATCTAGATGAGATACCATCTGGTCCTATAGGTATAGATGCTGGTTTTGAAGACATTTATAAGGAGAAGAGGGGGAGATTTGGAGGCAGTTTGGGTGGTGATGACCCTTATTTTGATAGCTCAGATCCTGGTAGTGACATTAGTGAAGATGAAGGGGATCCTGTTGAGAATGATGAAGTGGTAGATCCAGTACCTAGGAAGGAAAGTACAAAGATCTACTTTGATCCAACTGCTAAAAAGGTTTTATTTCAACTGTATATGGTATTTTTGAATCACTTAGAGTTCAGGGAGGCACTGCAAACTTACTCTATTCAGAAGGGTGTTAATATTAAGTTGAAACCTAATGAGAAGGAAATGATAAGGGCAAAGTGTAATAAAAAAGGTTGTCCTTGGCATATTCTTGGAAGTATTGATGGTAACACTGGAAATTTCAGTGTTAAAACATATTTTCCTGTCCATAAGTATTTTAAAATAACAAGAAACAAACTGTGTACCCCCATTTGGATTAGTAAACATTACAAGGAAAGGAATATGAGTGAGCCTACCATCAAACTACATCAGATTCAGTCTTTGATACAAAAGCAATATGGTTTGTATGTTAGTAAGACAAGTTGTAGAAAGGCAAAACTGAGAGTTATGAATGAACATATGGGAGATTTCAGAGAGGAGTTTGCTAGGTTGTATGATTATGCTGAGCAATTAAAGACCACAAATCCTGGAACTACTGTATCTATTAGGACATCCAAGAACACAATTCCAGGAAAAGAGGTGTTTATGAGCATCTATATTTGTCTTGGTTCCTTAAAAATTGGATGGAAAGAAGGGTGTAGAAGGATTATTGGTTTAGATGGTGCATTTCTTAAAAGTGTATGTAAAGGTGAATTGTTATCTTGCATTTCCAAAGATGGAAATAATCAGATGTACCCTATAGCATGGGCAGTAGTTGATAAAGAAACCAAGGACAGATGGTCTTGGTTTCTCAAGTGCATCAAACATGATTTGGAGCTTACAGAAGGTGAAGGACTAACAGTGATGTCTGATAAGCAAAAGGTATTACTATATTATTTGTTAAATTTATTTCTTCATTTTTGGAGTAATTAATATTTAACATTGTTGTATGTCAAATGTTCTTTGTTTGACAGGGTCTTCATTTTGCACTTATTGATGTATTGCCAAATGCTGAAATTAGATGGTGTGCTAGGCATATATGGGTAAACTGGAAAAAAGACTGGAGGGGTGAAGAAAGGAGAAGAAAATTCTGGCAGGTTGCCAGGGCATCATTTGAGATACTTTTACAGTCCAAACTTGATGACTTGAGTGAGTTAGGAGTAGGCATTGTAGAAGCTTTGTTAAAGTATACCAAAGAAGCATGGTGTAGGGCATATTTTAAAGAACATAGCAAGTGTGATGTGGTTGAGAACAACATGTGTGAGACTTTCAACAGTTGGATTTTAAGTGCTAGGTTCAAATCAATAATCACTATGCTAGAGAAAATAAGAGTCAAAGTTATGGAAAGAATGAATCACATGAGAGAATTTTTAGAAAAATGGATTACTAATGTAGCACCAATGGCTATGGATATTCTTAGAAAAAATGCTGAAATTGCAGATAATTGTGAGGTAAAGTTTAATGGTGATCTTGGCTTTGAGATTCATGATCCACCATATAAACATGTTGTTAACCTAAGAACGAAGGTGTGTAGTTGTAGGTCATGGCAATTAAAGGGAATTCCTTGTGGCCATGCACTTATAACAATTCATTATAAGGATTGGGTTGTTGATACATTTGTTGATCACTGGTATAAGAAGGAAACATACCTGAAAGCATATAATAGGTTTATTCAACCTATGACAAACATGAAGATGTGGCCAAAAAGTGATAGACCAGTCATTGAACCACCTGAAATTATAGCTATGCCAGGAAGACCAGGAAAAAATAGGAGAAAAGATAGTGATGAGCCACTTAAGAAGAAGTTTGGAAAGGCTACAAGGAAGGGAAGAAAAATGAAATGTTCTGTGTGTAAGACTTTTGGACATAACAAGAAAGGATGTCCAACTCTGGTAAGTTGTGCTTTGATGTCTCTTTGTTATTGAATTTTACTCTTGTTATACTTTTGACTTTAAAATATGTTTGTAGAAAAATGCTGCTGCTGGAACAAGTGCTGCAACTTCAAATGTTGCTGCTGGAACAAGTGTTACAAGTGCTGCAACTGCTGGAAGCCAGTCAAGTGTAAATGCAGATCCAAGTGCAGGTTGCACTCCAAGTGCAGGTCTAATTAGTGCTCAACAATCAACTTCTAGTGAAGGTGGCCAAAAAAGAAAGTCTAGCACAGCTTTGAGAGGTGGTGCAACTCTTGCATATAAGAAACCAAGACCAAAAAAAGCAAAGACAGCTGGTTATGGTCTCTTATTTGGATCAGGTGGCAGTGTAACTTCGAAGGTATGTATTTTATCATTTAAACACATTAAATTGCTTTAATTGATATTAGTTCATCTTTAAGTTAAGATTTTTGTTGTTCTCTCAGTCTGAAAATACTGATAGGGTATTACATAGTGCTACATTGTCAAGTTCAACTCCTACCAATATTGATCTTGGTTACAAACCTAATGGACTAAGGTGGAAGGGAAGAGCTGCAATTACTCAAAGGCAGCTACGAAAGGAGAGTTACAAAAGCACTCAAGGCACACCAAGCACTCAAGACACTCAAGGCACACATTAGATTTCACTTGGTTTAGCTTAATGACTTGATCCCAACTAACTTTATTTTGATTAATGACTTGATCCCAATTGTTTTGGTTATGCTATTAGGAAGACTTTGTTTTTGTATATGAATAGCGCCTACATGAATTTGTGTTATGTTGCTATTAGGAAGACTTTGTTTTTCTGTATGAATTTGTGTTTGAATGAAGTTGCTATTTAGATTTCTGAAGCAAATGCAGTGCATTTCATTATCAAATAACACCTAGTACAAATTGATATATCTTAAAAATAACGGCTACAACCCAAATAACAACAATCACAATAACAATGATATCAATACTAGTGTTTGATCCTTGTCTTCCTTGCCTTCCTTGTCTTCTATGTCTTCATTGTCTTCCTTGTCCTGAACTCGTTGATGGATTCTTAATGTTGTATTGTTCTTGGCATGTTGAGTCATTTGCATCAGCCCATTGGAAGAATCCACACCCATTACCGAATGAATATTTTTGGCAACCCCAAAACATTCTTCCAGGATTAGTTGGTGTTCTTGATGTCTTTAGTTCAACATATATTCCACAGTAGCAACATCGAACCGTCATTGTGAAGACCAACAAAATCAAACCAACAAAAATACAATAGAACCACACACAAAAAAAAAAAATTAAACAAAAATACAATAGAATCATACATAAAAAAAGGATGAGTAGATCGAAGGAAAAAATAAAGGCACCAAAAATAAAAGAGAAAAAAATTAGAAGAGAAAAAATCAAGAAAAACAAGAGAAAAGAGCTCAAATTTGTCCAACAATGGTGTTTGAGTGAAAATAAAGAAGAAAGATGGCCTTTAAAGGTCAAAATCTGACCATTAGTGCCTTTTTAAGGCTTCTCACGCTCTTACCCTGTGTGTATCACATGCTCCATGTGGAGTCTTTCCACATAGGATGCCACATCAAAAAAAGTGTTTAAAATGTTGGGTTTGGATGGGTTCAGGGGTCCAGATGACAAAAGGGTAAGTATAATGGTTCACAATAGAAACAGATACAAGTACAAGGGTCCACCAGACCCTTCTACCTATATGAATATGATGTATGTATGGTGTCGATTGAACGACTAGTTCTCATATGCACCTTTACATACTATTATGCATGAGTTGTACATGACCATGATGATAAGATATGACTATGTACGATATGATGTGCTATGACTAGAGTAGCATTGTTGTGTTGAATGAAAGGTTGTAATCATAAAACACTGTATGTATTAGGTGAAAGGTTTACTCACATGTTAATGATTCTAAGGTGAAAGGTAGTTCTCACTTAAATGAATCTATGAGCTATTTAGTGAATTGTATTGAACGAAGGGTAA